>NW_027172470.1:0-207754 GCF_018151085.1 Drosophila tropicalis
CTTGTCCGTCTGTGCGCCCGTCTGTCCGTATGAACACCTAGATCGCGGAGACTGTAAAAGCTAGAGCCACTAAATTTGGTATGTAAACTCGTGTAGCATGTAAATTGGTTGAATTTATTTCAAATTTTTGCCACGCCCCTTTCCGCGGCCGTTTATCTCCCGTGTTTTTCTACTTTCTGCAATCAAATGGCGCCCTTAAATTTGACACTAATTTTCAGCAAATTACCAAATTTGATCAAAATCGAACAAAAAATAGCCGACTTATGGTGGCTGTTGGGGGCGCTATGGTGCTCGTATGCTTGTGTGAGCGAGATACTAAGATATGCTTGTAAAAAGCATGTGAAAATGCATTTGTTTAATAAAATTAAAATATTTGCTTTACTGGTGTATGGTATACGTAAGTCGGCGAGACGACTTTATTTTTAAAAATGGTTCTCTTAGTACCGACCCAGCGAAAACAGCAGCAATGAACGAATTTCCGGTCCCAAAAACTGTAAAGCAGTTAAGAAGATTTTTAGGCCTTACTGAAAATAAATGGAAATGATATTTACAAGGTTTTGTTTGTGCATTGATGAATTGAGTTACAGAAAAGAGTTTGGAACATGTATTTGTTCAAGAACTGCATATATGACCAAGAACTGCAAGTGCGCATAATATAGCTATCGCACCATAAAAAAGCTTCTTTGATATTTTTTAGTTTTAAATTTGTTTGCTTTGACTCAAAATTACTTACCACTCCAATATCGGAGGAGACATTTAGGATGAGACGCCGGAGCTATTATATCATTGGCAAGGTAAGATAACGAATTGCTTTTTTTTATACCCTTTCAGAGGGTATAACTAAAATGGTCAAATGTATGTAACGCACAGAAAGAGAAGTTTCCGACACCTGAACATGGAGGAAATTATCCTCAAAGACCGTTCGATTTAGATATGTCTCGCCGACAATCAATTGATTTATTGAATGACAGTAATATAGAACCGTCACCTAATCATAGAAGTGAAGTTAGCTCAAACAGTTCAGTCTCATATGATAAAGCAGCTAGTATAATTCAAAGCTGGCGTCTTAAGTTTGATGGCTCTCGGAACGGTATATTAGCAGAATCTTTCTTATATCGCGTTCGAGCTTAGCCCAAACAAAACCTTTATGACGATTTTTATACCCTTGCAAAAAGGGTATATTAATTTTGGTCAGAAGTGTGCAACGCATAGAACGAAGCATCTCCGACCATACAAAGTATATATATTCTTGATCAGCACGACGAGACGAGTTCAACTAGCCATGTCCGTCCGTCTGTCCGTCCCTCCGTCCGTCCGTCCGTCTGCCTGGATCAACGCAAACTCCTCCTAGACCGTAAGAGCTACAGAGCTGAAATTTTGCACTGTGTTATTATCGTGAAACTTAATATTAGAGAGTTTATTACGCCTAAAAATAACTGTGCCAAGTTTGATCAAGATCGGGTGACTATACCATATAGCTCCCTTAGGAACGATCGGTCGAAAACAGTGACTTTTGTTAATAACTTCGTTATTTCCTACGATTGTAGGCCATTCTTTCGCAAACACAAGGCTTTTTAGATAAAACGTTCTTTCACATTGATGGCTAATAGGTAAGGAAAGAGTTACCAAAAAGTTGCAAGGGTATACAAAGCCCCGGCCCTCTGGTTTGATTTTGTATGACCATTTGCACGTGTCGTTTACAAATAAGAAAGTTTATAGGTCGTTGACGTAATCCTATTTCGGCGGAAACTTTAGTTCGTCTTTTAATAAGGAATTCAAAAAGATTGCGTTTTCGGCGTTTTTTTTTTTTTTTTTTTTTTTTTTTTAATTGAACATAGCATAGACATCGGAAATGCGAAACCCGCGAAACAACGCCATTGGTCTGTCTCACCAGCGATCGAAGCTGTGATGTTTGCAGATGGAGAGGAAATAGTTCCGACCAGTGATTGAAAATGCTATGCTACATCGGAGTTTTTAAACCATACACCCATAGGGTGAAATTATTAAATATACATTAAAGTCGACAAAATGTATTTAACAGGCAGAAGGAAGCTTCTTCGACCCCCTAAAGTATATATATTCTTGATCAGGATCACTGCAGTGATAATGCATCTTCTAGTGTTATCTGGTACCCATTCTCAAGACGAACGATTCCACGTTTTGTTGCAAAGATGTATTGCCCTTCCTTGGCGATAGCAATCTTCACTGGAGTTTGAAGTTCAGCAGAATCCATAAAAAGTGTCTCATCATTGATTATGTGGTCGGATGCACCCGAGTCAAGGATGAAATTCACATTTGTTTTCAAATTATTATTATTTGAATTCAAACTTTTAATCATGAACGCGAAACCTGGCGTGGTCGTTGCAATATGAGCTTGTGTGTTATTTTCTTTATTATTGTCATTTATTAGTTTTTTATATGCATAACAATTTTTTTTTATGTGCCCTGGCTTGCCACAGTGGTGACATTTTATATAATTTTGTTTGTATTTGTCATTATATGGCTTGCGAGTATTATTATTTTTTTTTATAATTTTGATTTTTATATTTATATTTGTTGTTATAATTGTTTTTGTAGTTATTATTATTATACTTATTTTTAACCTCAACGTGTAATACCTTTTTACTTGTGTCATTATTAGCGTTATTTAGTTTTGTCTCATGATCGAGCAAACGGTGCTTAACGAAAACTAGAGTAAGATCTTCTTTCGATAGTGTCTCTATAGCAGTGATGATGATGGCAAAGTGTGCAGTAAGTGCGAAACCTTGTCCATTTCGTCTATATTGGCGCCTGATGCTAACAATTCATTAACCATTTCGTCAAAAATAATAAAGTGGTGTACAAGAGCCATCTCGTTTTTTAGTTTAAGCGACAACAACCGTTTTCGCGCAGACAACTGAGATGCCACACTTTTTCGTTCATACACAGAATCCAGGTTACTAAGAATATCACGTGCTGTGTTGTTGTCTGTTGCGAAATCCAAAAATGCATCGCTCAAGTGCCCTACCACTATACTTTTTGCATAGCGTTCGGCCTTAACCCAACTTTCATCTGTTTCTTTAGGAGCCTCGCTATCAATAACTTTTAATGCATCTTGTTCAGCAAGAAGTGCTTTTATTCTTTTTTTCCACACAGAATATTTCTCACCGTTAAACTGATTTATAGTAAGCTTTATCTTTTCCATAATTGTATACTTTTATTTTTTATTTGAATTTATATGTATGTGTAATACAAACGACTATTGTGAAAAAAAACTTAATGTGCAAATTTTTTTTTTGTTTTTTTTTTTTTTTTAATTGTTTTATATAACGTACTCTGGGCCCATAACCTGTTGTAATATTTGTTTAGTTGGATTAGTATTAGTTTAATTTTTAATAAAAGCACAATAATCTTTTTAATTGTTTTATGATTGATTTTATTTTATTAGATTTTTATTATCTCGATTTTCACACGACCAGCCACTTACACGTTTCGAATAGGAAAGAGGAAGTAAGGAAGACAGTGTGCCCGTACATTATTTTTTAGGCCTTTTATAATGTTATTTTTGCAGGTCTACATAACGTCGCAACTTTAGCTATGTTATGTTATTCAACAATATTCTTGATCAGGATCAACAGCCGAGTCGATCTAGCCTTGTCCGTCTGTGCGCCCGTCTGTCCGTATGAACACCTAGATCGCGGAGACTGTAAAAGCTAGAGCCACTAAATTTGGTATGTAAACTCGTGTAGTATGTAAATTGGTCGAATTTATTTCAAATTTTTGCCACGCCCCTTTCCGCGGCCGTTTATCTCCCGTGTTTTTCTACTTTCTGCAATCAAATGGCGCCCTTAAATTTGACACTAATTTTCAGCAAATTACCAAATTTGATCAAAATCGAACAAAAAATAGCCGACTTATGGTGGCTGTTGGGGGCGCTATGGTGCTCGTATGCTTGTGTGAGCGAGATACTAAGATATGCTTGTAAAAAGCATGTGAAAATGCATTTGTTTAATAAAATTAAAATATTTGCTTTACTGGTGTATGGTATACGTAAGTCGGCGAGACGACTTTATTTTTTAAAAATGGTTCTCTTAGTACCGACCCAGCGAAAACAGCAGCAATGAACGAATTTCCGGTCCCAAAAACTGTAAAGCAGTTAAGAAGATTTTTAGACCTTACTGAAAATAAATGGAAATGATATTTACAAGGTTTTGTTTGTGCATTGATGAATTGAGTTACAGAAAAGAGTTTGGAACATGTATTTGTTCAAGAACTGCATATATGACCAAGAACTGCAAGTGCGCATAATATAGCTATCGCACCATAAAAAAGCTTCTTTGATATTTTTTAGTTTTAAATTTGTTTGCTTTGACTCAAAATTACTTACCACTCCAATATCGGAGGAGACATTTAGGATGAGACGCCGGAGCTATTATATCATTGGCAAGGTAAGATAACGAATTGCTTTTTTTATACCCTTTCAGAGGGTATAACTAAAATGGTCAAATGTATGTAACGCACAGAAAGAGAAGTTTCCGACACCTGAACATGGAGGAAATTATCCTCAAAGACCGTTCGATTTAGATATGTCTCGCCGACAATCAATTGATTTATTGAATGACAGTAATATAGAACCGTCACCTAATCATAGAAGTGAAGTTAGCTCAAACAGTTCAGTCTCATATGATAAAGCAGCTAGTATAATTCAAAGCTGGCGTCTTAAGTTTGATGGCTCTCGGAACGGTATATTAGCAGAATCTTTCTTATATCGCGTTCGAGCTTAGCCCAAACAAAACCTTTATGACGATTTTTATACCCTTGCAAAAAGGGTATATTAATTTTGGTCAGAAGTGTGCAACGCATAGAACGAAGCATCTCCGACCATACAAAGTATATATATTCTTGATCAGCACGACGAGACGAGTTCAACTAGCCATGTCCGTCCGTCTGTCCGTCCCTCCGTCCGTCCGTCCGTCTGCCTGGATCAACGCAAACTCCTCCTAGACCGTAAGAGCTACAGAGCTGAAATTTTGCACTGTGTTATTATCGTGAAACTTAATATTAGAGAGTTTATTACGCCTAAAAATAACTGTGCCAAGTTTGATCAAGATCGGGTGACTATACCATAGGAACGATCGGTCGAAAACAGTGACTTTTGTTAATAACTTCGTTATTTCCTACGATTGTAGGCCATTCTTTCGCAAACACAAGCCTTTTTAGATAAAACGTTCTTTCACATTGATGGCTAATAGGTAAGGAAAGAGTTACCAAAAAGTTGCAAGGGTATACAAAGCCCCGGCCCTCTGGTTTGATTTTGTATGACCATTTGCACGTGTCGTTTACAAATAAGAAAGTTTATAGGTCGTTGACGTAATCCTATTTCGGCGGAAACTTTAGTTCGTCTTTTAATAAGGAATTCAAAAGATTGCGTTTTCGGCGTTTGCATTTACGACGTTTGCAAGTTCGAAGAAGTAAAGGCACCTTCACACATAAATAAATACACACTTTGTTCGCAAGCGGCAGAACTTATTTCCTAAGAACCAATTAACGAAGAAATTGCAGAAATAGCTCGTTACAAATAAATGTGTTGGAATTGCGGTAAGTCAGGTCATCGTTTTAAAGATTGCTCAGGTCGTTATCGAAAATTACCTTTTCACGCGAGATATAAAAAGAAAATGTAAATGACCATGAAAATTATACCGACATATTAGATTGTGGCGCAAGCATTAGTTGTGTAGGCAACAAAGCAGCCAATACCTTTCTGAGCCATTCTAAAGTAAACCAATATTGGTCTTTTAAAAAATTTATTAAGTTCACACCCAACAATTTCTCAGTTTCCCAGATATACCTGTATCCAGTAATTTTGAAATGCATAAGTTATCACCCATTCAACAAACAAACTTCCGTCATATGAAATTCAAGGTCTTGGTTGTACACATTTAATTGAACATAGCATAGACATCGGAAATGCGAAACCCGCGAAACAACGCCATTGGTCTGTCTCACCAGCGATCGAAGCTGTGATGTTTGCAGATGGAGAGGAAATAGTTCCGACCAGTGATTGAAAATGCTATGCTACATCGGAGTTTTTAAACCATACACCCATAGGGTGAAATTATTAAATATACATTAAAGTCGACAAAATGTATTTAACAGGCAGAAGGAAGCTTCTTCGACCCCTAAAGTATATATATTCTTGATCAGGATCACTGCAGTGATTGAAAATGCTATGCTACATCGGAGTTTTTAAACCATACACCCATAGGGTGAAATTATTAAATATACATTAAAGTCGACAAAATGTATTTAACAGGCAGAAGGAAGCTTCTTCGACCCCTAAAGTATATATATTCTTGATCAGGATCAACAGCCGAGTCGATCTAGCCTTGTCCGTCTGTGCGCCCGTCCGTCCGTATGAACACCTAGATCGCGGAGACTGTAAAAGCTAGAGCCACTAAATTTGGTATGTAAACTCGTGTAGTATGTAAATTGGTCGAATTTATTTCAAATTTTTGCAACGCCCCTTTCCGCGCCCGTTTATCTCCCGTGTTTTTTCTACTTTACGCAATCAAATGGCACCCTTAAATTTGACACTAATTTTCAGCAAATTACCAAATTTGATCAAAATCGAACATAAAATAGCCGAGTTATGGTGGCTGTTGGGGGCGCTATGGTGCTCGTATGCTTGTGTGAGCATATATTGAAGGACAGTTATTACAGATCATGCAGCATTGCAATGAATGATGAAGCAAATAGATCATTTGGCCGATGAGCTCGGTGGGTAAGTTCCTTTTCTTTAACACATCGTAGTGGTTCGAAATACGTTGTAGCTGCTACCCTGTCTCGGTTTTCAGAGCCGGATGTGAGTGAATTAGAAGAATGCGGTCCACTTATTGATTTAAAGTCTAAGGAATTTCAGTGTGAAAAATATATGATTTGATTCAGAACATTCAGCAAAAACAAACTAGATTACCGGACTTACGAGTGATTGACAATTTTTAAGTTCAAGGATCCGATTTTTGGAAACTTCGAATACCTAGTTTTTCGACTAACGACTTGATATGTCGCTCGCATAATATTCCAGATTCAGCTCACGAAAACATGAGTAAGAGAGTGAACAGAAAAACCATTCCAAAAACTTTATAGGGAGCCCATTCCAAGATCAAAAAAGGGAATTATAGGAATTCTTATTATAGTCGATCATTATACAAAGATTCACTTTTTGCACCGGTTGAAGAAATTTACTGAACAAATTGTACAATTTTTGCAAGATCATATAATCTATACCTTTGGAGTACCCGAAGTAGTCTTAACCGACAATGGATCTCAATTTCAATCCCAATCGAATCCCATTTTTGCCAGCTGTCTACTCACCTCAAGCTAACGCCAGCGAACGTTTAAAAACATCAGTTCTAGCCGCAGAAAAATATTTTTCTTCCCTTGATTTCCTGATACACTCAGCGCCAACAAACAAAATATACAAGGAAATTACGTACTGGATAGCTTATAATTATCAGTTTTTATACCCTTGCAAAAAAGGGTATATTAATTTTGGTCAGAAGTGTGCAACGCATAGAACGAAGCATCTAAGACCATACAAAGTATATATATTCTTGATCAGCACGACGAGACGAGTTCAAATAGCCATGTCCGTCCGTCCGTCCGTCCGTCCGTCTGGATCAACGCAAACTCCTCCTAGACCGTAAGAGCTACAGAGCTGAAATTTTGCACGTAAGCTTGTATATACTGCAGGGGTTGTATATCTCGGATTCAGCCGGATCGGACCACTATATCATATAGCTCCCATACAAACCCCAAAGTCACGAACAGTGACTTTTATAAATTACTTCGTAATTTTCTGTGCTATTATCGTGAAACTTAATATTAGAGAGTTGATTACGCCTATAAACGACTGTGCCAAATTTGATCAAGATCGGATGACTATATCATATAGCTCCCATAGGAACGATGGGTCGAAAACAGTGACTTTTGTTAACAACTTCGTTATTTCCTACGATTGTAGGCCATTCTTTCGCAAACATAAGCCTTTTTAGATAAAACGTTCTTCCACATTGATGGCTAATAGGTAAGGAAAGAGTTACCAAAAAGTTGCAAAAAGTTCCATTTGCACATGTCGTTTACAAATAAGAAAGTTGATAGGTCGTTCACGTAATCCTATTTCGGCGGAAACTTTAGTTCGTCTTTTAATAAGGAATTCAAAAAGATTGCGTTTTCGGCGTTTGCATTTACGACGTTCGCAAGTTCGAAGAAGTAAAGGCACCTTCACACATAAATAAATACACACTTTGTTCGCAAGCGGCAGAACTTATTTCCTAAGAACCGATTAACGAAGAAATTGCCTGTATCCAGTAATTTTGAAATGCATTAGTTATCACCCATTCAACAAACAAACTTCCGTCATATGAAATTCAAGGTCTTGGTTGTACACATTTAATTGAACATAGCATAGACATCGGAAATGCGAAACCCGCGAAACAACGCCATTGGTCTGTCTCACCAGCGATCGAAGCTGTGATGTTTGCAGATGGAGAGGAAATAGTTCCGACCAGTGATTGAAAATGCTATGCTACATCGGAGTTTTTTAACCATACACCCATAGGGTGAAATTATTAAATATACATTAAAGTCGACAAAATGTATTTAACAGGCAGAAGGAAGCTTCTTTGACCCCTAAAGTATATATATTCTTGATCAGGATCAACAGCCGAGTCGATCTAGCCTTGTCCGTCTATGCGCCCCTCTGTCCGTATGAACACCTAGATCGCGGAGACTGTAAAAGCTGGAGCCACTAAATTTGGTATATAAACTCGTGTAGTATGTAAATTGGTCGAATTTATTTCAAATTTTTGCCACGCCCCTTTCCGCGCCCGTTTATCTCCCGTGTTTTTCTACTTTACGCAATCAAATGGCACCCTTAAATTTGACACTAATTTTCAGCAAATTACCAAATTTGATCAAAATCGAACATAAAATAGCCGAGTTATGGTGGCTGTTGGGGGGCGCTATGGTGCTCGTATGCTTGTGTGAGCATATATTGAAGGACAGTTATTACAGATCATGCAGCATTGCAATGAATGATGAAGCAAATAGATCATTTGGTCGATGAGCTCGGTGGGTAAGTTCCTTTTCTTTAACACGTCGTAGTGGTTCGAAATACGTTGTAGCTGCTACCCTGTCTCGGTTTTCAGAGCCGGATGTGAGTGAATTAGAAGAATGCGGTCCACTTATTGATTTAAAGTTTAAGGATTTTCAGTGTGAAGAATATATGATTTGATTCAGAACATTCAGCAAGAACAAACTAGATTACCGGACTTACGAGTGATTGACAATTTTTAAGTTCAAGGATCCGATTCTTGGAAACTTCGAATACCTAGTTTTTTGACTAACGACTTGATATGTCGCTCGCATAATATTCCAGATTCAGCTCACGAAAACATGAGTAAGAGAGTGAACAGAAAAACCATTCCATAAACTTTATAGGGAGCCCATTCCAAGATCAAAAAAGGGAGTTATAGGAATTCTTATTATAGTTGATCATTATACAAAGATTCACTTTTTGCACCGCTTGAAGAAATTTACTGAACAAATTGTAAAATTTTTGCAAGATCATATAATTTATACCTTTGGAGTACTCACCTCAAGCTCACCTCAACTCACCTCAAGCTAGCGCCAGCGAACGTTTAAAAAGATCAGTTCTAGCCGCAGAAAAATATTTTTCTTCCCTTGATTTCCTGATACACTCAGCGCCAACAAACAAAATATACAAGGAAATTACGTACTGGATAGCTTATAATTATCAGTTTTTATACCCTTGCAAAAAGGGTATATTAATTTTGGTCAGAAGTGTGCAACGCATAGAACGAAGCATCTAAGACCATACAAAGTATATATATTCTTGATCAGCACGACGAGACGAGTTCAAATAGCCATGTCCGTCCGTCCGTCTGGATCAACGCAAACTCCTCCTAGACCACTATATCATATAGCTCCCATACAAACCCCAAAGTCACGAACAGTGACTTTTATCAATTACTTCGTAATTTTCTGTGCTATTATCGTGAAACTTAATATTAGAGAGTTGATTACGCCTATAAACGACTGTGCCAAATTTGATCAAGATCGGATGACTATATCATATAGCTCCCATAGGAACGATCGGTCGAAAACAGTGACTTTTGTTAACAACTTCGTTATTTCCTACGATTGTAGGCCATTCTTTCGCAAACATAAGCCTTTTTAGATAAAACGTTCTTCCACATTGATGGCTAATAGGTAAGGAAAGAGTTACCAAAAAGTTGCAAGGGTATACAAACTTTGACGCGGTCGAAGTTAGCCCCGGCCCTCTGGTTTGATTTTGTATGACCATTTGCACATGTCGTTTACAAATAAGAAAGTTGATAGGTCGTTGACGTAATCCTATTTCAGCGGAAACTTTAGTTCGCCTTTTAATAAGGAATTCAAAAAGATTGCGTTTTCGGCGTTTGCATTTACGACGTTCGCAAGTTCGAAGAAGTAAAGGCACCTTCACACATAAATAAATACACACTTTGTTCGCAAGCGGCAGAACTTATTTCATAAGAACCGATTAACGAAGAAATTGCAGAAATAGCTCGTTACAAATTGATTTGTTGGAATTGTGGTAAGTCAGGTCATCGTTTTAAAGATTGCTCAGGTCGTTATCGAAAATTACCTTTTCACGCGAGATATAAAAAGAAAATGTAAATGACCATGAAAATTATACCGCCATATTAGATTGTGGCGGAAGCATTAGTTGTGTAGGCAACAAAGCAGCCAATACCTTTCTGAGCCATTCTAAAGTAAACCAATACGTTTTAATATTGTGCCGAGTTTAACTAAAAATGTCTAATTTGGCAAAAATTTCTGAAAAAATTTTGGTCTTTTAAAAAATTTATTAAGTTCACACCCAAAAATTTCTCAGTTTCCCAGATATAACTGTATCCAGTAATTTTGAAATGCATAAGTTATCACCCATTCAACAAACAAACTTCCGTCATATGAAATTCAAGGTCCTGGTTGTACACATTTAATTGAACATAGCATAGACATCGGAAATGCGAAACCCGCGAAACAATTGGTCTGTCTCACCAGCGATCGAAGCTGTGATGTTTGCAGATGGAGAGGAAATAGTTATGACCAGTGATTGAAAATGCTATGCTACATCGGAGTATTTAAACCATACACCCATAGGGTGAAATTATTAAATATACATTAAAGTCGACAAAATGTATTTAACAGGCAGAAGGAAGCTTCTTCGACCCCTAAAGTACATATATTCTTGATCAGGATCAACAGCCGAGTCGATCTAGCCTTGTCCGTCTGTGCGCCCGTCTGTCCGTATGAACACCTAGATCGCGGAGACTGTAAAAGCTAGAGCCACTAAATTTGGTATGTAAACTCGTGTAGTATGTAAATTGGTCGAATTTATTTCAAATTTTTGCCACGCCCCTTTCCGCGCCCGTTTATCTCCCGTGTTTTTCTACTTTACGCAATCAAATGGCACCCTTAAATTTGACACTAATTTTCAGCAAATCACCAAATTTGATCAAAATCGAACAAAAAATAGCCGAGTTATGGTGGCTGTTGGGGGCGCTATGGTGCTCGTATGCTTGTGTGAGCATATATTGAAGGACAGTTATTACAGATCATGCAGCATTGCAATGAATGATGAAGCAAATAGATCATTTGGCCGATGAGCTCGGTGGGTAAGTTCCTTTTCTTTAACACATCGTAGTGGTTCGAAATACGTTGTAGCTGCTACCCTGTCTCGGTTTTCAGAGCCGGATGTGAGTGAATTAGAAGAATGCGGTCCACTTATTGATTTAAAGTCTAAGGATTTTCAGTGTGAAGAATATATGATTTGATTCAGAACATTCAGCAAAAACAAACTAGATTACCGGACTTACGAGTGATTGACAATTTTTAAGTTCAAGGATCCGATTCTTGGAAACTTCGAATACCTAGTTTTTTGACTAACGACTTGATATGTCGCTCGCATAATATTCCAGATTCAGCTCACGAAAACATGAGTAAGAGAGTGAACAGAAAAACCATTCCATAAACTTTATAGGGAGCCCATTCCAAGATCAAAAAAGGGAATTATAGGAATTCTTATTATAGTCGATCATTATACAAAGATTCACTTTTTGCACCGCTTGAAGAAATTTACTGAACAAATTGTAAAATTTTTGCAAGATCATATAATTTATACCTTTGGAGTACTCACCTCAAGCTCACCTCAACTCACCTCAAGCTAGCGCCAGCGAACGTTTAAAAAGATCAGTTCTAGCCGCAGAAAAATATTTTTCTTCCCTTGATTTCCTGATACACTCAGCGCCAACAAACAAAATATACAAGGAAATTACGTACTGGATAGCTTATAATTATCAGTTTTTATACCCTTGCAAAAAGGGTATATTAATTTTGGTCAGAAGTGTGCAACGCATAGAACGAAGCATCTAAGACCATACAAAGTATATATATTCTTGATCAGCACGACGAGACGAGTTCAAATAGCCATGTCCGTCCGTCCGTCCGTCCGTCCGTCTGGATCAACGCAAACTCCTCCTAGACCGTAAGAGCTACAGAGCTGAAATTTTGCACGTAAGCTTGTATATACTGCAGGGGTTGTATATCTCGGATTCAGCCGGATCGGACCACTATATCATATAGCTCCCATACAAACCCCAAAGTCACGAACAGTGACTTTTATCAATTACTTCGTTATTTTCTGTGCTATTATCGTGAAACTTAATATTAGAGAGTTGATTACGCCTATAAACGACTGTGCCAAATTTGATCAAGATCGGATGACTATATCATATAGCTCCCATAGGAACGATCGGTCGAAAACAGTGACTTTTGTAAATAACTTCGTTACTTTTAACGCGATTGCTTTTAAATTAAACATTTCTTTATTTAATATATCTGTTAATGACTGTCGAATTTGATAAAGATCGGGTGACTATATCATATAGCTTCCATAGGAACGATCGGTGGAAAACAGTGACTTTGATCAATATCTTCGTTATTTGCTATGATTGTGGGCCATTCTTTCGCAAACATAAGGCTTTTTAGATAAAACGTTCTTCCACACTGATGGCTCAGGTCGTTATCGAAAATTACCTTTTCACGCGAGATATAAAAAGAAAATGTAAATGACCATGAAGAGTTAATTTAACTGCCGCCGTGTACAGACGTGTTTCTTAATGCACTCCGCAAAAATTGAGTGTAAAAAAAGACCGCGTTTGCAAAAATTTGTGTAGGGCTCTCAGTCGCCCCAGAGACGCCTATTTACAATCATATTGCTATTAGATTGCTAAAATAGCAATTGCTAATAGCAATAAATACTAAGTTGCAACAACAAAGTGCGTAATCTTTACAAAAGACATGTCCACCAATTCGGGCCCAAGCTCTCTCGATCCCCAACAGCAACAGCTACAAGAACTAATTCTACAACAACAACGTGAGCGTCGACTCTCGGTCCAACGCAACAACGCGTACTTTTCGGTGGTGTCGCCGACCCCACTGAATGCTAGCGTAAGCAATAACACCGAAAGTGCCAGCCACTCAGCAATCAAAAGCAACTTACCGTGGAGAGAGCAGTGTGCTTCTCCATCAATAACGATAACTGGGTCACCGATTGCACCGACCAGCACCGTCAGCTCGTTGACAGCAACTACTGCAGCGTCTGCCGAAGTATTGACCTGCCTCAAGCCGTCAACGACAAGTCGCCCTGAGTCAGCCACAATAGTAAACCCAACGACTTCTGTCCAAACTGGAATGGATAGATATATTAAAATAACTAAGCGGAAGCTAAGCCCGCAAAAGAAAAAAGTGGCAACACGCCGAAAATAACCAAACCAAATGAACGAGTAGCACCCCTTAGCGGGAATCGTTTTAAAATTCTTGCCGATCAGCAAGATGATCAAGCCGGCGCTGTAGATAAAGTTAAATCGGCTAGACCACCACCCTTATACATCCGTGGAGCCAACTGCAGCGCCCTGATTTCGAAGCTAGTAGAAATAGTAGGGGCAAATAACTTTGTTGTAACCCCTCTCAATAGGGGTAACATTAAAGATATTAAATGCCAAACCCAAACTGAGGACAATTTCCGCATCATCGAAAAGTACCTCCGTAATGCTAACATCAACTTCTACACCTACCAACTAAAAAGCAGTAAAGGGCTCCAGGTTGTGTTGAAGGGGATTGAGCCATCGGTCCCTACTCAAGAAATAGCAGACGCGTTGGTCGAAAAAGGGTTTGCGGTCAAATCCGTTGTCAACATCATCAACAGGAACAAAGTCGCACAGCCGCTCTTTAAAATCGAGCTCCAACCAGATGCAAAGCGGTCGAAGCCAAATGAAGTGCACCCAATCTACAACCTACAGCTCCTATTGCACAGAAGAATCACCGTAGAGGAGCCCCATAAGAGACACCAACCACCGCAGTGTAAAAACTGCCAGGAATACAACCACACCTCTAACAACTGCAATCTCAGGTCAGTGTGTGTTGGCTGTGGCGAACATCATAAAGATGGCATTTGCACCAAGGACAGAAACAATGTCGCACTAAGATTATGCAGTAACTGTGGAGGGAACCACACGGCCAACTACAGAGGATGTCCTGTCTTCAAGGATCTTAAATCTCACCTAAACGGGCGCAAACCCCCAGCTGGACCAAAAATCACCGTCAACGCCTCTAAAACTACACCGGAGGTATTCTTTGCCAAGGCTGTTAGATCATCTAACTTGCCTGCTACATACAGTCCTAGTGTATCCTTCGCTAGTGTGCTCCGAACTGGACAGACGGAGCCCGCAAAAGAGACCCCGTCACTCCACCATCTACAGAATCCGCAACCTAGCGCACCAGAGCTTGGCCAGCAAATTCCAAGTGGCTTAGAAGCCCTATTGATCTCACTCAATCAAAACATGACCACTTTTATGACGTTCATGCAAAACTGTATGCAAGAACTGATGCGGAATCAAAACCTGCTTATCCAGAAGCTTATCGAGAATAAATAATGGCTTCCCTACGTCTATGTCTTTGGAATGCTAACGGCATCTCCAAGCACAAAAATGAACTGCAACTATTCCTAGACTCAAGTGAAATCGACGTTTTGCTGATTTCGGAAACACATTTAACATCAAAAAATAATTTTCAAATACCAAAATATACCTTCTATGCAACAAACCATCCAGACGGAAAAGCTCATGGCGGGGCTGGTATCCTAATCAAAAACCGTATAAAACACTCGTTCCTCAACAGATTTGAAACACAGCACCTACAAGCAACTGCTATAACCGTCCAAACCAGCTGCGGCAACACTACATTGGTTGCCCTGTACTGCCCACCACGCTTCTCAATCTCTGAAAAGGAATTTACCGATTTCTTTAACACACTCGGAGATCGCTTCATTGCAGCAGGGGACTATAACGCCAAACATACGCACTGGGGATCTCGCCTGGTAAATCCTAAAGGCAAGCAGTTGTACAACACAATAGTCAACCCTCTCAATAAGATGGATTGCGTCTCACCGGGTAGGCCTACTTATTGGCCCACAGATCCACAGAAAGTGCCTGACTTGATTGATTTCGCAGTAACCAAGAGGATTCCACGTAATCGGATCACTGCGGATACACTGCTAGATCTAACTTCCGATCACTCTCCAGTACTATTCACACTATTAACAAGACCTCAAGTACTTGATCGCCCATATAGGCTTACAAACAACAAAACAAATTGGCTTAAATTTAAAATGTACATGAGTGCCCACATTGACTGTTCGCCGAAACTGAATGCTGCAGAGGACATTGATATGTGCGTCTCTGCACTTGAGTCTATGATGGCAGCTGCAGCAAAAGTATCTACTCCACCTGCCTCTTCTTACACTAAACCTGTTGACAGGCCTACGAACCGGCGGATAGAACAATTAGTAACGGAAAAACGACGTCTAAGAAGAGAATGGCAGATTACTCGCTCACCAGCAGCAAAACTTCGCCTAAGGCATGCTAATCGCAACCTCTCCAAGGCGTTAAGACAAGAGGAAAGCTGGGCTCAAAGAAAATACATAGAAAAGCTCAGCCCAACCAGCACTAAACATCCTCTGTGGAAAGCCCACCCAACTTTAAGCGCTCCTGCAGAGACAATTTCACCGATAAGGAGTCCAACCGGTGGATGGGCCCGCAGCGACGAAGAGAGGGCATCCGTATTTGCCACACATCTTAAAATGGTTTTCCAGCCAAATCCAACATCAAACTCATCTGTACTTCCCCCTTCGAGCACACTAACGGATAGTGAGTACTCGGAACTCCAATCGGACGAGATCACTGCAGTTATTAAAAACCACATAAAGCCAAAAAAAGCCCCTGGCCATGACCTAATCACACCGAAAATGATCCTGGAACTCCCTATCATTGCCATACAATACATCTGCAAACTGTTCAACGCTATAATAAGAATTGGCTACTTCCCAAGAACATGGAAAAGGTCCACTATCATCATGATTCCTAAAGTGGGAAAGGACAAAACCCAGCCATCATCCTATAGGCCAATTAGTTTGCTGCCATGTCTTTCGAAGCTTTTTGAAAAGGTCCTGCAGATCCGACTAAACTCATTTCTGGCATCGGAGAACACAATCCCTTCACACCAGTTCGGCTTCCGCGAAAAACATGGTACAATTGAACAAGTCAATCGCATAACATCCGAAATACGAACAGCATTCGAACTAAAAGAATACTGTGCGGCTGTCTTTCTCGACGTTGCCCAGGCTTTCGATAGAGTTTGGCTGGAGGGTCTGATGTTCAAAATCCGGCAAAAACTGCCACAGTACACCCACAAACTCATGGAATCTTACCTTTACAATAGGCAATTCGCTGTAAGATGTAATGACTCCGTCTCGGCTGATTTTGAAATCAAAGCTGGTGTACCGCAAGGCAGTGTACTCGGCCCATTGCTCTACCTACTGTACACTGCAGACTTACCAACGAGTTTAGGACTTACAACGTCCACTTTTGCCGATGACACGGCAATCCTCAGCAGATCCAAATGCCCAATACAAGCCTCTGCAAAATTAGAGGAACACCTCAAGGTGGTAGAGGAATGGCTAGCAACCTGGCGTATCCGGGTCAACGAGCAGAAATGCAAACATGTTACATTTACGCTTAACAAAAGAATCTGTCCAGCTCTAATGCTAAACAACGTACCAGTTCCTCAAGCCGAGGATGTCACTTATCTTGGCATCCACCTAGACAGAAGACTAACTTGGCGCAAGCACATCGAAGCAAAAAAGTCACAGCTTAAACTGAAAGCAAGTAGCCTACATTGGATCATCAATGCTCGGTCCCCTCTACGTCTGGAATATAAAGTCCTCCTATACAACACCGTACTGAAACCCATCTGGACTTACGGAGCCGTACTATGGGGGAAGGCAAGTACCAGCAATGTCGATATTATACAAAGAGCGCAGTCGAAAATTTTAAGATCAATCACGGGGGCCCCGTGGTACATACGGAACGACAACATTCAAAATGATCTAAATATACCTAGCGTAAAATCTGAAATAGGTAGTCAACAACTAAAGTATTCTGCGAAACTGGATGCACACCCAAATGTTCTTGCCAATTCCCTTACGCGAACTAATAATAGAACTCGTCTTAAAAGAAATGACAGACCAACCCAATAACAAGTGATTCGGGCCGCCTGCAATATCCCCAGGATTTATCTTAAGTACTAGATTAAGAAAAATATCTCAAACTTGTTGTTAGGCTCTAATTTAAGAGTAGATTCAACAAATATATATTAAACGTTAAAAAAAAAAAAAAAAAAAAAAATGACCATGAAAATTATACCGCCATATCAGATTGTGGCGCAAGCATTAGTTGTGTAGGCAACAAAGCAGCCAATACCTTTCTGAGCCATTCTAAAGTAAACCAATACGTTTTAATATTGTGCTGAGCTTAACTCAAAATGTCTAATTTGGCAAAAATTTCTGAAAAAATTTTGGTCTTTTAAAAAATTTATTAAGTTCACACCCACACCCAAAATTTCCCTTGCCTGTGTCTTGGTTGTACACATTTAATTGAACATAGCATAGACATCGGAAATGCGAAACCCGGGAAACAACGCCATTGGTCTGTCTCACCAGCGTTCGAAGCTGTGATGTTTGCAGATGGAGAGGAAATAGTTCCGACCAGTGATTGAAAATGCTATGCTACATCGGAGTTTTAAATAAACCATACACCCATAGGGTGAAATTATTAAATATACATTAAAGTCGACAAAATGTATTTAACAGGCAGAAGGAAGCTTCTTCCCCCCTTAAAGTATATATATTCTTGATCAGGATCAACAGCCGAGTCGATCTAGCCTTGTCCGTCTGTGCGCCCGTCTGTCCGTATGAACACCTAGATCGCGGAGACTGTAAAAGCTAGAGCCACTAAATTTGGTATGTAAACTCGTGTAGTATGTAAATTGGTTGAATTTATTTCAAATTTTTGCCACGCCCCTTTCCGCGCCCGTTTATCTCCCGTGTTTTTCTACTTTACGCAATCAAATGGCACCCTTAAATTTGAAACTAATTTTCAGCAAATTACCAAATTTGATGAAAATCGAACATAAAATAGCCGTGTTATGGTGGCTGTTGGGGGGCGCTATGGTGCTCGTATGCTTGTGTAAGCATATATTGAAGGACAGTTATTACAGATCATGCAGCTTTGCAATGAATGATGAAGCAAATAGATCATTTGGCCGATGAGCTCGGTAAGTTCCTTTTCTTTAACACATCGTAGTGGTTCGAAATACGTTGTAGCTGCTACCCTGTCTCGGTTTTCAGAGCCGGATGTGAGTGAATTAGAAGAATGCGGTCCACTTATTGATTTAAAGTCTAAGGATTTTCAGTGTGAAGAATATAAGATTTGATTCTGAACATTCACCAAAAACAAATTAGATTACCGGACTTACGAGTGATTGACAATTTTTAAGTTCAAGAAGAAATTTACTGAACAAATTGTACAATTTTTGCAAGATCATATAATCTATACCTTTGGAGTACCCGAAGTAGTCTTAACCGACAATGGATCTCAATTTCAATCCCAATCGAATCCCATTTTTGCCAGCTGTCTACTCACCTCAAGCTAACGCCAGCGAACGTTTAAATAGATCAGTTCTAGCCGCAGAAAAATATTTTTCTTCCCTTGATTTCCTGATACACTCAGCGCCCACAAACAAAATATACAAGGAAAGCTTATAATTATCAGGTTTTTGACTTGATATGTCGCGAAAACATGAGTAAGAGAGTGACCAGAAAAACCATTTGCTGAAATCTCTAAAATTTAGTTTTTGTTAGTATCTCTACTAAAACTTATTTTAAATGGCAATTGAATGACAGGCAGAAAAATACTTACGAACACAGTAAGGAATTCATATTAATAAAAAACCAGAGGGCCGGGGTTAACTTCGACCGCGTCAAAGTTTGTATACCCTTGCAACTTTTTTTGGTAACTCTTTCCTTACCTATTAGCCATCAATGTGGAAGAACGTTTTATCTAAAAAGGAAATAACGAAGATATTGATCAAAGTCACTGTTTTCGCCCGATCGTACCTATCGGAGCTATATGATATAGTCACCCGATCTATATCAAACTTGGCACAGTCATTAACAGATATACTAAACTAACAAATGTTTAATTTGAAAGCAATCGCGGTAAAAGTAACGAAGTTATTTACAGAAGTCACTGTTTTCGACCGATCGTTCCTATGGGACCTGTATGATATAGTCATCCGATCTTGATCAAATTTGGCACAGTCGTTTATAAGCGTAATCAACTCTCTAATATTAAGTTTCACGATAATAACATAGAAAATAACAAAGTTATTGAGAAAAGTCACTGTTCGTGACTTTGGGGTTTGTATGCATATAGCTCCATATGATTTAGTGGTCCGATCTGGCTGAATCCGAGATATACAACCCCTGCAGTATATACAAGCCTACGTGCAAAATTTCAGGACGGACGGACGGACGGACATGGCTAGTTGAACTCGTCTCGTCGTGCTGATCAAGAATATGTATACTTTGTATGGTCGGAGATGCTTCGTTCTATGTGTTGCACATTTCTGACCAAAATTAATATACCCTTTTTGCAAGGGTATAAAAAAACACGAAAGAAATTAAGGTGTATTCTTTTCTTTACAAGCTAGAAGTTACTTAGGTCAAAGATGTAGATGGACCTTGTCAGTTCTGTACCCACCCAACCATGAATCATTGTTGTTATTTGTAAAGATTCCCATTAAAAACTGATCGATATCAACTCATGTACCCATGTCATTAGGAAAATAAATTATAAAACTTAAGCAATTATATTTAAATTTATTATAATTTCAGATAGAAGCATTTATTTTCTTACACATTAAATTTTAACGAAATGTATACAGACGAATTTTAAACAGCTGGTCTAGTAAGACATTTTGAGATTCAAAAATTTCAGACTTGCAAAACAATGGAACCCAAAATAAATTAAACTATTGAATAGGAGGGACTATGTAAAACTAGTAGTATAAACAAAAGCTTACTTGTTACAAATAAATCAAATAAATCAGGTTAATATTTTTTTTTTTTGTAATTATTTATCTTATTTCAAGTTCTTTTTTTTTTAATTTGTTAGGTTTATTTTAAATTTTCAAGCTGCAAGTCAAACATTATTTATGGAAATCGTTTTTTTTTTAGAGCGAAGCTCTCTTAGGCACGTCGCGGTAGGAAATTATTTTTAAAAATCATCAGACGTCAGATCTACAGCGCGTCAGATTTTTTTTTCTTGTAGCGCAATAAAACGATAATTTATCCATTAACTTCTACATGCCAATGTAGTTCTGAAGGTGTGTGCACACGGCCCGTGGTTCAAATGATGTTGAGGTCGTCGAATATATTTTTTTTGTTTCTTAAATTATATGCTTTTATTATAAATATGTACATACATATGCATATATACATTTTATCTAAATAAATCATCTGTACTTATATAAGTTAAGCACTTTTATCATAACAAGGAGTCAAGTACTTATACCATAAAACCCAAGTCCGTCAACACATGCCCATTGGCCGATCCTATTTCATCATCACAAGCAATTCCCATTGGTCAACCCCACCCAGTCGTCACATGCTCATTTGTCGCATGATCGCCTGTCTCAAATAACAGTCCGATAGCTAGGATAAACAACAAGTCACCCCACTCAATCGTCAGATGCCAATTTGTCGCATGATCGCCTATCCCCAGCAACAGTCCGATCGTTAGGATAAACAACAAACCTGATACCCAGAATCACCCCACAAATTTCGGCAATAAACAAAGAATGGTCCTGAACACTTGTGTAAACAAAGAATGGTCCCACGCTCTTAGTGGACTATTGGACTCAGCCAACGCCGCCGCCTGCGACGACGTCAATTATCCAAGCCTTCATCCAACATAATCAAATCATAGAAAGTCAGTCTTAAGCCTTAGTCGAAACCATCCGGTAAAACTTCGCTTTAGCTCCGCGGAATTCACTCAGTCAGAATCTTTCAGTTATCATTAAGTTGTAATTGTAAAGTGACTTTAAATAAAAATTATATTTTTTTATACCGTGAGTGAAGGAAGTGTTTAATTGGCGCCCGAGCAGGGACCCTGCTAAATAAAACTTGATCGAGTGTTAGTGAAAGATATCAGTGGTCGTGACCGAGAAAACGCGTTAAATGCCTTAAAGTGTCAACGAAATAAAAACACTATATTGAACTACACTAAGAATCAGACAGGGTCAAATTTATCGCTGCAATTTCCTCCAAGATCCGTTCAGAGGAAAACTGATAACCCAAACGTGTTTGAACAGGAGCGTTAGTACCTTCAACGTTGGAAAAGCGAGCCCTCCTACAAGCCGATCAGTACAAGCACCGAAGATGTTATTAATAATGTAAGTTAAGCAAAATAATTCTAAGTGAAAGAAAATCAAGAAAAGAAAAAAGAATTTGTGTAAACACAGTGAGAAAAAATTTTGTGAACCAAAACCAAAAGTTTAAATTTAAAAAGAAAAAAGAAAAACACAAGCTAAAATATTTATAAAATCCTTAATTAAATTTTTTCTCACTCAAGAAAAAAAGAATCAAAAATTGAAAAAGAAACTAGTAATAAGTAATCCCAAAAAAAAGGGAAAGAAATAATTCAAAATTTAAAAAAAAAAAAAAAAAAAAAAAATTTTTTTGTAAAAAAGAGAATAATTATTTAATATTGAAAAATTTGCATAATACCACAAATTAAGATTTAAAAAAATAATTTTGAAAAAAAGAGAATAATCATCTAATATTGAAAAATTTGCATAATACCACAAACTAAGTATTTAAGTACCAAAAACCATTTCCACCAAGATTAGCGGACATACCGCTATACCTTTGTCAATATAAACTGAAATCCAATTTTCGCGGCATTATATCGTTCGTGACGTCATAATATTCGCGATATCGTAACACTTATTTCCTTGAAAGAAACCTGGTTCGAAATATTTTTTCCAAAATGACTAATGACAACTGGGTTAAAGCAGCAGTCCTCCAGCAGGGTGGTAGTCAGGCAGCAGCTTCCGATGCTCCGACAGCATCCACCTCAGGTGCAGCAGCCGTAAATAGAATAGAGGCACTGTCGATACAAGGATTAGATGTAGCTATCCAAACAATTTTGTCATCTCAGCTACAGGAAATAGTGAAACAATTAAATTTTTCCCAGCCAGGACACATTCCCTTTAGGGACCAGACAGCTAGCGTCCAGGATAACTGGCATGAATTAGACAAAGTGCCAGATATCGTAAAAAATCTTGACAAATTCTCAGGTAGTCGTGAAGAATTCTCAACATGGTTTGCTTCCGCCACACGTTTGATGGAATTGTACGCCCCCATTCAGGGAACACCCAAATACTTTGCAATTCTGGTAACCATTCGAGGCAAAATTACAGGCCATGCGAATACACTGTTGAAAGTATATCGCACTGCTTTACATTGGGGTGCAATCTCTCAGTGTCTGTTATCTGAGTACTCAGACAAACGAGATTTAAGCACTCTAGAATATCAGCTATTCACCATGACCCAGAAAGGCGCATCCATTCATCAATTTTACTTCGCCGTTTACCAACAGATGTCTTTAATACTAGACCAAATCGAAACACTGGGTTACACTCCCGAGACTATGGAAGCCATGGCAAAACAGGTCAGAGATAGGGCTCTAGATACCTTCATCAGAGGTCTTAACGGAGATCTATCAGACAGAATGAGCTTAGCTCAACCCAGAGATCTGAGGCATGCATTGCAACTGTGCGAGATGTTGGACAATAAAAGGGCTAGGAACAATATCAGCCATCGTGACACTCGTCCACCAGTAGGACCAAAACCCCCGCATTATGCAAAAAATTACTTGCAACCTCAACAATCATACATACCGGCAATTCCACCAAAACCTTATAATAACAACAACTTTTATAATCAAAAACCAATGCAAAACGTGTTCATTCCCCAAAATAAATTTCCTCAAACGAAAAACCCCATGTTTTTCAATGCACCACCGAGGCCATTTGCTCCGAAGCCTCAGCCGGCACCAACTCCTATGGATGTCGACGGTTCTATTCTAACAAAAAAGTTGACTACATGAACAAGCCAAACGCTAATTCACCACAACAATTTGCTCTCAAAAGAGTCAACCAGTCCACCGGAAATTTTCCCAATAAAGTTCAGAGGCAATTCCGGTATGTCAGGTGAACAATATATCACCATACCGCCTCAAGAAGAGCATTACTCCGATATGTCCGATTATCAGTCTGCTTACCAAGGCCAAGAAGACCTTTACGAATTAGTCCCATATTCTGAGGTTCGTGAATATCAACAGCAGGAGGAATATTTTACCTCACAAGGTGACAACTCAGAGTTAGTCCCGCAGAATAAAGAGGAAACCAAATCACAATCACAGGAATCTCAACAGCCACAAATTGAGGACACCGTTAATTTTTTAGGTTAAAGTGTTCCTCTTTGCCGTACTTTGTTGTCCGGGACAAAGACGGAACCGCATACAATTTCTTAATAGACACCGGCTCCAACAAAAACTATGTCCAACCAGAAATAGCCAAAAACGTCAAAACAAATGAACACAAGTTTTACGCGAACACCGTAAGTGGTAGCATTCTAATCACCAGCCATATCCATTTGGGTTTATTTAACGAGCCCAACAAACCTATAACTTTCTTCTTATTACCTAATTTGAATCCGTTCCATGGGATTCTAGGTAATGACACACTAAGAGAATTAAACGCCATTATTGATATAGGGAAAGATCTATTATTTGTCAACAACTCTCACGTTGTTAAAGTAAAGCAGATGCGAGCTCATCAGGTCCATACGATCGAATCAGAGGAGCTCACCAATCAGCAGAAACTAGGGTTAAAGGCACTCCAAGAGGAGTACGAATCGCTTTTCGCAGACCCAAATAAGAAGTTGACTTATGCTACTAATGTCCAAGGAGAAATCCGAACGACAACAGACACTCCAGTCTACACCAAACATTATCCGTACCCAGCTTCTCTCAAAGAAGTAGTAGAAGACCAGCTACAAGAATTACTACGAGATGGTATAATACGACCCTCACGGTCGCCCTATAATTCCCCTGTATGGATAGTCCCTAAAAAGAGCGATAGCCTTGGGAATAAGAAATATAGGATGGTCATTGATTACAGAAAGCTCAATGCAGTTACAGTTTCGGATAAGTATCCTATCCCTGAAATCGGAGAAATGGTTGCGCAGTTGGGCAACAATAAGTATTTCTCTGTTCTTGATCTAAAGAGCGGATTTCATCAGATTTCCCTTAAGGAATCTGATATTGAAAAAACAGCATTTTCTGTAAATGGAGGGAAATACGAGTTTACAAGACTCCCCTTTGGTCTAAAAAATTCCCCATCAATATTCCAAAGAGCTCTCGATGACATCTTGAGAGACCTCATCGGAAAAATTTGCTATGTCTACATTGATGATATAATAATATTCAGTAAATCTGAGGAAGAGCATTTCCGACATCTAGCTCTAGTATTTTCTACCTTGTCCAAAGCAAACATGAAGGTCCAAGTAGATAAATGCAAATTCCTAAGACACAGTGTTGACTTCCTAGGCGTAGTTATCTCAAGGGAAGGAGTTAAAACCAATCCAGAGAAAATTCAAGCCATTAAAAAGTTCCCCATACCAAAGAACCTAAAACAACTAAGGTCCTTCCTGGGATTAGCTAGTTATTACAGAAGATTTATCAAAGATTTTGCTAAGTTAGCTAGACCCTTGACGGCGTTATTGAGAGGAGAACATGGCAGAGCTAAAAAGAATGTCTCAAGCAAGATGGAAATCCGATTCGGTGAAGCCGAACTCGATGCCTTTGAGAAAGTAAAAAATGCACTAGTATCACAAGATGTAATGTTAGCATACCCTGATTTTAAACAAGAGTTCCATCTAACCACTGATGCTTCAAACTTTGCATTAGGAGCTTCTCTAGAACAGAACGGTAGACCCATTGCATTCCTTTCCCGTGCGTTATCCAAGGCCGAAGAAAATTATGCTACAAATGAAAGAGAAATGCTAGCAATAGTATGGGCATTGGATAAGTTAAGGATGTATGTATACGGCAAATCCAAAGTGATCATTTACACTGACCACCAGACTCTCACTTATGCTCTCAGCCCGAAAAATAACAACACAAAGCTGAAGAAATGGAAAAGTTACATGGAGGAATATAACTACGAGTTGAAATATAAGCCGGGTAGCTCAAACGTGGTAGCAGACGCACTCTCTAGAAACCCTACCAGCATAAATGCTAGCAGTACGTCAGCTACAGCCCATAGTGATGAAAGCTCAGGTCATGAACTCATTCCAGCAATGGAAATCCCCATCAATGTCTTTAAAAACCAATTGTTTATCCTTACTGGTGATAACGAATCCACTACCTTTGAAATACCGTTCCCTACATATCATAGACATACAATAGTGAGAAGCAATTATTCCGAAGAAGATCTTGTAACCATCTTGAAAGAAAAAATGAATCCTAGAATAGTTAATGGTATTTTTACTTCTGAAAGTATCATGGGAAAAATCCAAGAAATATTTCCAGAGCATTTTAGGAATTACAAGGCAAGGTTCACGCATATTCAAACTATAGATGTCCATGATCAGATCCAACAACAAGATATCATAATAAAAGAACACCTCAGAGCACATAGAAATTCCGTTGAAAATAAAAAACAAATTTTATCTGAATATTTTTTCCCCGGTATGAAGAAAAAGATAGAAGCAATAGTAAACTCTTGCCAAACGTGCAAACTCTCTAAATACCAAAGACACCCTCCGAACCAAGAAATACAACCAACCCCTATTCCGAAATATCCAGGTGAAATTATTCATATAGATTTATATTCCACCCAAAATAAGATTATTTTAACCGCAATAGACAAATTTTCTAAATACGCGCAAGTTAAACTCGTAAACTCAAAAGCAGCAGAACATCTTAAAGTACCCTTACGTGAGTTGTTAATAGCCTTCGGTATGACAAAAACCGTGGTGATGGATAACGAAAAGGCTTTAAATTCTGCATCAATAAAATTTCTTTTGAATAATCAGTTAGGTATACAAGTCCACACTACTCCACCATATACTTCGTCTAGCAACGGCCAAGTAGAAAGATTTCATTCAACATATACAGAAATAATGAGATGCTTGAAGCTAGAGCACCCCGAAATGGAATTCGAGGATTTAATATTCAAAGCCGTTGACGAATACAATAAAACCATCCATAGTACCACCAACAAAAAGCCAATAGAAGCATTTTTTGGAACAAATTTAATCCATACTCCAGAAAAATTAGCACTTGAAAGGGAAAAGATTGCAGAAACCATTTTAAAGAAGCAAAATAAGGACCTAGAGTACCATAATAAAACAAAAAAACCCGTCAAAATCTACGATCCAGGTGAAATCATCTACGTTAGGATTAATAAACGGCTAGGCTCGAAACTAACGTCTAGATATAAAAAAAGAAATAGTAACCGAAGATCTTAATACCAAGATTAAAACCAGGTCAGGAAGGATAGTTCATAAAAACCACTT
The DNA here is from genome assembly GCF_018151085.1 of Drosophila tropicalis. Taxonomy (NCBI): domain Eukaryota; kingdom Metazoa; phylum Arthropoda; class Insecta; order Diptera; family Drosophilidae; genus Drosophila; species Drosophila tropicalis. The sequence goes on from NW_027172470.1 coordinate 27,152, forward strand.
GAAGTATTGATAAACATCCTCTTCCGACAGATTGCTCATGTTACCACTTTGCTGGGGTCACACAACCATATTAGACTATACTAAGTCAAGAGTGGTCATGTTGGAAACCGGGTTAGCCGCGCGCCAGAACGGAACGTTTAAAATCATTCACGTCATCGAATTAGAAAAATATCAAATGGCCATATCCGTTCTAAAAGAAGTCGTTAAGAATTCATCAAACCTTAGTCCGTATCAACCTTTTTTGGCCTATGAGATAACTCGGATACAGAATGAATTAAGGAGGCTTCAGCCGATGAAATTCAGAAACAAAAGATCGCTTGATATACTTGGCACGGCTTGGAAATGGTTAGCGGGCACACCTGATCACGAGGATCATAAGATTGTGGTAGATAAGATCAATGAACAATTGGAAAACAATAATCGGCAGGTCATTATTAATAATCTAATAGAAAATAAGATAAACGATTTAATTAAGATAACTAATACCATATTAATTAGAGGTAAACCCGAATATAATAATAAGACAGAAGAAATCGAAATAACCAAATTTAAATTGAGTCTTTTAAGAGAAGAAATAACAAATATTATTTACGCAATTGATGGGGCTAAGGCCAATACCGTAAACTCATTAATACTGTCCTCTGATGAAATAGATTTTATTGACACAATTAAAGAAGAGAGTCTAACATTTGTAAACATTGAAGAACTAATAGAGTTTGCCGAGGTCAGCATAGCCTCAGACGGTAAATCACTCCTTTATATTGTTAGCCTACCCAGAGTAATTAATGAAATTTGTAAACAAATCCTTGCAATACCAATTAAATATCAAAAATTTATAGAAGAAATAGACTATGAGAATATCATGAAATGTAACAAGAAATACTTCGGGTTAATCAATAAGAATGTAAATGTAATATTCATAATGGTAAGACAATCTGTAAACTGGAAGATCTGACTAATTTAGAAAACAGTAAATGTGTAGGAGCCTACTTGCAAAGAAGGAATCCACAATGTAAGGTTATCAACAATCAGCACGTAAAATCCCATTCGGAAATAATGCCCGGTACCTTGCTGCTGAACCAATTCCAAGGAGACATCAACATCAATGGAGAAAACATTACCCTAGAAGGCACCTTCATAATTCAAGCGGAAAACGCGACAATCGTCATAGAAGACTCCTGGTATATTGTGAAGACACGCTTTGAAGTCGAGGTTCAACCGCCGCTGTTGCAATTACTATCAGATAAGCAGCAAAGAGGTGAAAGGTTATCTCTGGAAATGATCAAGGAACTACACATCAATAATACTAATAATCTGGAGAGAATCCAAAGAAACAACTTGATTATGTCTTCGTCAAGCTGGATTATTCTAACCCTTCTGGCAGCCGCAGTGATAACATATTACATCATCAAAAAATTCTGCAGCCACGAAACAGGCAACCATGGTCCACCAATGGAAGTCTCAATCGCGCCAGTTCAATATGTTGTTGCGACCGAGGACGTCCGCACTTAAAGGGGGAGGAGTTAAGCACTTCTATCATAACAAGGAGTCAAGTACTTATACCATAAAACCCAAGTCCGTCAACACATGCCCATTGGCCGATCCTATTTCATCATCACAAGCAATTCCCATTGGTCAACCCCACCCAGTCGTCACATGCCCATTTGTCGCATGATCGCCTGTCTCAAATAACAGTCCGATAGCTAGGATAAACAACAAGTCACCCCACTCAATCGTCAGATGCCAATTTGTCGCATGATCGCCTATCCCCAGCAACAGTCCGATCGTTAGGATAAACAACAAACCTGATACCCAGAATCACCCCACAAATTTCGGCAATAAACAAAGAATGGTCCTGAACACTTGTGTAAACAAAGAATGGTCCCACGCTCTTAGTGGACTATTGGACTCAGCCAACGCCGCCGCCTGCGACGACGTCAATTATCCAAGCCTTCATCCAACATAATCAAATCATAGAAAGTCAGTCTTAAGCCTTAGTCGAAACCATCCGGTAAAACTTCGCTTTAGCTCCGCGGAATTCACTCAGTCAGAATCTTTCAGTTATCATTAAGTTGTAATTGTAAAGTGACTTTAAATAAAAATTATATTTTTTTATACCGTGAGTGAAGGAAGTGTTTAATTTATATATATATATATATTTTGTATAATAATTATGTTAACAAATTTTTTAGAATATATGTACATATGTATTGTATGATATATATATATATGTATGTATGTAAGTTAGGTACTTCTATCATAACAAGGAGTCAAGTACTTATACCATAAAACCCAACTCCGTCAACACATGCCCATTGGCCGATCCTATTTCATCATCACAAGCAATTCCCATCGGTCAACCCCACTCAGTCGTCACATGCCCATTTGTCGCATGATCGCCTGTCTCAAATAACAGTCCGATCGCTGGGATAAACAACAAGCCTGATACCCAGAATCACTCCACAACTTTCGGCAATAAACAAAGAATGGTCCTTGGCACTCGTGTAAACAAAGAATGGTCCCACGCTCTTAATGGACTATTGGACTCAGCCAACGCCGCCGCCTGCGACGACGTCAATTATCCAAGCCTTCATCCAACATAATCAAATCATAGAAAATCAGTCTTAAGCCTAAGTCCAAACCATCCGGTAAACTTCGCTTTAGCTCCCGCGGAATTCACTCAGTCAGAATCTTTCAGTTATCATTAAGTTGTAATTGTAAAGTGACTTTAAATAAAAATTGTATTTTTTTATACCGTGAGTGAAGGAAGTGTTTAATTGGCGCCCGAACAGGGATCCTGCTAAATAAAACTTGATCGAGTGTTAATGAAAGATATCAGTGGTCGTGACCGAGAAAACGCGTTAAATGCCTTAAAGTGTCAACGAAATAAAAACACTATATTGAAATACACTAAGAATCAGACAGGGTCAAATTTATCGCTGCAATTTCCTCCAAGATCCGTTCAGAGGAAAACTGAAAACCCAAACGTGTTTGCCCAGAAGCGTTAATACCTTCAACGTTGGAAAAACAGCTTGCCGCACAACAAAAATTCAGACCACACACACAAGCTTATGATTTTAATTTTTTTGTTTTTGTGTTACATTAAATTTTTTTGTTTTATTATTATTATTGTTATATTTCAGCTCCATTTTTTAGTAGTTAGATTTGCTTATAAAGTGGTTTGTGTTTTTTTTATGGCCATTTAAAATGTTTCAAAATCAGTTATGGCTTGTCTGCATTTAATTAAATATGTGTAGGATTGGAATTATTCTAGTTATTTATTTCAATATTATTTAAGGATGTGATTTCCTTATTTAAACTTTATTATTTATTAACAATAATTCTTTGTGTTAAGAATACATGTATTTATTAATTATTATAATGGCCTTAGTGGGAAATTTGGGTGTGCGATGTGATCGAGGCGAGAGTACGATTGCGAGTGCTTTCCGATCGACGCTTCTGCTTTATTTTTTCCATGAGTGGGTCGACCAGATAGGTACGGCCGCTGCGTGTCGTTCTGTCTCGCTCACTCGGTACCAAACGATTGCAATGATTATGCCTGCCTGACACTTCATTTCCTACAATCAGCTGTCCTGACAAGTCATTCGACCCGAATGATCCTAGCCAAGGTTTCATGAACTCAGCCACTGTTGAGGTCTTACAAGGTCCTTCACCATCGCCAACCTTCTCAACGTCGTATCGACCGTGCCTATTCACCTTCGTGACTTTATATGGTCCTAAGTATTTACCTCTCAACTTTAGCCCTGTCCCATACTGCGTACGTTTAATCGCCACTAACTCGTTTAAATTGTATTTTCTTTCACATTTCCTGTTTTTGTCGAACGTTCTTTTCATCATGCTGTATTTCATCGATATTCTTTTGAGCCTCCGCTCTAATCTCATCACGACCACAGTCTAATTCTTCTATTAACGAATCGGTTATCAGCTTTCTCATTTTGGGATCATCAGGACTACGCATCTCTATTTCTGTCAAAATCTTAAAAGGTGTAACTCTTGTACTTCTTGGAGCAGTATTATTAACAAATTGTTGCACACGACCTACATATTTGTACCAGTTTCCCTCATTCTCTTGACTTAACTTTGAAATCATTGGAACTATTATCTTATGCATCCTTTCTACTTGGCCGTTGCCACGGGGTACACCTGTTGCTATCAGTAAAAGCTGTATATCCTGTCTGTTACACTATTCCTTAAACGCATTGGATGTAAATGCTGCTCCCCTGTCAGAAATTATTCTCATCGGGTTACCAAAAATTATGGCCTGCCTTTCAAGAGAACTGTTCCACGAGTCGGATACAACCATACAAACTTTTTTTTGTAATTATTTATCTTATTTCAAGTTCTTTTTTTTTTAATTTGTTAGGTTTATTTTAATTTTTCAAGCTGCAAGTCAAACATTATTTATGGAAATCGTTTTTTTTTTAAGAGCGAAGCTCTCTTAGGCACGTCGCGGTAGGAAATTATTTTTAAAAATCATCAGACGTCAGATCTACAGCGCGTCAGATTTTTTTTTCTTGTAGCGCAATAAAACGATAATTTATCCATTAACTTCTACATGCCAATGTAGTTCTGAAGGTGTGTGCACACGGCCCGTGGTTCAAATGATGTTGAGGTCGTCGAATATATTTTTTTTGTTTCTTAAATTATATGCTTTTATTATAAATATGTACATACATATGCATATATACATTTTATCTAAATAAATCATCTGTACTTATATATATATATATATTTTGTATAATAATTATGTTAACAAATTTTTTAGAATATATGTATGTATGTATGTATATATATATATGTATGTATGTAAGTTAGGTACTTCTATCATAACAAGGAGTCAAGTACTTATACCATAAAACCCAACTCCGTCAACACATGCCCATTGGCCGATCCTATTTCATCATCACAAGCAATTCCCATCGGTCAACCCCACTCAGTCGTCACATGCCCATTTGTCGCATGATCGCCTGTCTCAAATAACAGTCCGATCGCTGGGATAAACAACAAGCCTGATACCCAGAATCACTCCACAACTTTCGGCAATAAACAAAGAATGGTCCTTGGCACTCGTGTAAACAAAGAATGGTCCCACGCTCTTAATGGACTATTGGACTCAGCCAACGCCGCCGCCTGCGACGACGTCAATTATCCAAGCCTTCATCCAACATAATCAAATCATAGAAAATCAGTCTTAAGCCTAAGTCCAAACCATCCGGTAAACTTCGCTTTAGCTCCGCGGAATTCACTCAGTCAGAATCTTTCAGTTATCATTAAGTTGTAATTGTAAAGTGACTTTAAATAAAAATTGTATTTTTTTATACCGTGAGTGAAGGAAGTGTTTAATTGGCGCCCGAACAGGGATCCTGCTAAATAAAACTTGATCGAGTGTTAATGAAAGATATCAGTGGTCGTGACCGAGAAAACGCGTTAAATGCCTTAAAGTGTCAACGAAATAAAAACACTATATTGAAATACACTAAGAATCAGACAGGGTCAAATTTATCGCTGCAATTTCCTCCAAGATCCGTTCAGAGGAAAACTGAAAACCCAAACGTGTTTGCCCAGGAGCGTTAATACCTTCAACGTTGGAAAAACAGCTTGCCGCACAACAAAAATTCAGACCACACACACAAGCTTATGATTTTAATTTTTTTGTTTTTGTGTTACATTAAATTTTTTTGTTTTATTATTATTATTGTTATATTTCAGCTCCATTTTTTAGTAGTTAGATTTGCTTATAAAGTGGTTTGTGTTTTTTTTATGGCCATTTAAAATGTTTCAAAATCAGTTATGGCTTGTCTGCATTTAATTAAATATGTGTAGGATTGGAATTATTCTAGTTATTTATTTCAATATTATTTAAGGATGTGATTTCCTTATTTAAACTTTATTATTTATTAACAATAATTCTTTGTGTTAAGAATACATGTATTTATTAATTATTATAATGGCCTTAGTGGGAAATTTGGGTGTGCGATGTGATCGAGGCGAGAGTACGATTGCGAGTGCTTTCCGATCGACGCTTCTGCTTTATTTTTCCATGAGTGGGTCGACCAGATAGGTACGGCCGCTGCGTGTCGTTCTGTCTCGCTCACTCGGTACCAAACGATTGCAATGATTATGCCTGCCTGACACTTCATTTCCTACAATCAGCTGTCCTGACAAGTCATTCGACCCGAATGATCCTAGCCAAGGTTTCATGAACTCAGCCACTGTTGAGGTCTTACAAGGTCCTTCACCATCGCCAACCTTCTCAACGTCGTATCGACCGTGCCTATTCACCTTCGTGACTTTATATGGTCCTAAGTATTTACCTCTCAACTTTAGCCCTGTCCCATACTGCGTACGTTTAATCGCCACTAACTCGTTTAAATTGTATTTTCTTTCACATTTCCTGTTTTTGTCGAACGTTCTTTTCATCATGCTGTATTTCATCGATATTCTTTTTGAGCCTCCGCTCTAATCTCATCACGACCACAGTCTAATTCTTCTATTAACGAATCGGTTATCAGCTTTCTCATTTTGGGATCATCAGGACTACGCATCTCTATTTCTGTCAAAATCTTAAAAGGTGTAACTCTTGTACTTCTTGGAGCAGTATTATTAACAAATTGTTGCACACGACCTACATATTTGTACCAGTTTCCCTCATTCTCTTGACTTAACTTTTGAAATCATTGGAACTATTATCTTATGCATCCTTTCTACTTGGCCGTTGCCACGGGGTACACCTGTTGCTATCAGTAAAAGCTGTATATCCTGTCTGTTACACTATTCCTTAAACGCATTGGATGTAAATGCTGCTCCCCTGTCAGAAATTATTCTCATCGGGTTACCAAAAATTATGGCCTGCCTTTCAAGAGAACTGTTCCACGAGTCGGATACAACCATACAAACTTTTTTTGTAATTATTTATCTTATTTCAAGTTCTTTTTTTTTTAATTTGTTAGGTTTATTTTAATTTTTCAAGCTGCAAGTCAAACATTATTTATGGAAATCGTTTTTTTTTTAAGAGCGAAGCTCTCTTAGGCACGTCGCGGTAGGAAATTATTTTTAAAAATCATCAGACGTCAGATCTACAGCGCGTCAGATTTTTTTCTTGTAGCGCAATAAAACGATAATTTATCCATTAACTTCTACATGCCAATGTAGTTCTGAAGGTGTGTGCACACGGCCCGTGGTTCAAATGATGTTGAGGTCGTCGAATATATTTTTTTTGTTTCTTAAATTATATGCTTTTATTATAAATATGTACATACATATGCATATATACATTTTATCTAAATAAATCATCTGTACTTATATATATATATATATTTTGTATAATAATTATGTTAACAAATTTTTTAGAATATATGTATGTATGTATGTATATATATATATGTATGTATGTAAGTTAGGTACTTCTATCATAACAAGGAGTCAAGTACTTATACCATAAAACCCAACTCCGTCAACACATGCCCATTGGCCGATCCTATTTCATCATCACAAGCAATTCCCATCGGTCAACCCCACTCAGTCGTCACATGCCCATTTGTCGCATGATCGCCTGTCTCAAATAACAGTCCGATCGCTGGGATAAACAACAAGCCTGATACCCAGAATCACTCCACAACTTTCGGCAATAAACAAAGAATGGTCCTTGGCACTCGTGTAAACAAAGAATGGTCCCACGCTCTTAATGGACTATTGGACTCAGCCAACGCCGCCGCCTGCGACGACGTCAATTATCCAAGCCTTCATCCAACATAATCAAATCATAGAAAATCAGTCTTAAGCCTAAGTCCAAACCATCCGGTAAACTTCGCTTTAGCTCCGCGGAATTCACTCAGTCAGAATCTTTCAGTTATCATTAAGTTGTAATTGTAAAGTGACTTTAAATAAAAATTGTATTTTTTTATACCGTGAGTGAAGGAAGTGTTTAATTGGCGCCCGAACAGGGATCCTGCTAAATAAAACTTGATCGAGTGTTAATGAAAGATATCAGTGGTCGTGACCGAGAAAACGCGTTAAATGCCTTAAAGTGTCAACGAAATAAAAACACTATATTGAAATACACTAAGAATCAGACAGGGTCAAATTTATCGCTGCAATTTCCTCCAAGATCCGTTCAGAGGAAAACTGAAAACCCAAACGTGTTTGCCCAGGAGCGTTAATACCTTCAACGTTGGAAAAACAGCTTGCCGCACAACAAAAATTCAGACCACACACACAAGCTTATGATTTTAATTTTTTTGTTTTTGTGTTACATTAAATTTTTTTGTTTTATTATTATTATTGTTATATTTCAGCTCCATTTTTTAGTAGTTAGATTTGCTTATAAAGTGGTTTGTGTTTTTTTTATGGCCATTTAAAATGTTTCAAAATCAGTTATGGCTTGTCTGCATTTAATTAAATATGTGTAGGATTGGAATTATTCTAGTTATTTATTTCAATATTATTTAAGGATGTGATTTCCTTATTTAAACTTTATTATTTATTAACAATAATTCTTTGTGTTAAGAATACATGTATTTATTAATTATTATAATGGCCTTAGTGGGAAATTTGGGTGTGCGATGTGATCGAGGCGAGAGTACGATTGCGAGTGCTTTCCGATCGACGCTTCTGCTCTATTTTTCCATGAGTGGGTCGACCAGATAGGTACGGCCGCTGCGTGTCGTTCTGTCTCGCTCACTCGGTACCAAACGATTGCAATGATTATGCCTGCCTGACACTTCATTTCCTACAATCAGCTGTCCTGACAAGTCATTCGACCCGAATGATCCTAGCCAAGGTTTCATGAACTCAGCCACTGTTGAGGTCTTACAAGGTCCTTCACCATCGCCAACCTTCTCAACGTCGTATCGACCGTGCCTATTCACCTTCGTGACTTTATATGGTCCTAAGTATTTACCTCTCAACTTTAGCCCTGTCCCATACTGCGTACGTTTAATCGCCACTAACTCGTTTAAATTGTATTTTCTTTCACATTTCCTGTTTTTGTCGAACGTTCTTTTCATCATGCTGTATTTCATCGATATTCTTTTGAGCCTCCGCTCTAATCTCATCACGACCACAGTCTAATTCTTCTATTAACGAATCGGTTATCAGCTTTCTCATTTTGGGATCATCAGGACTACGCATCTCTATTTCTGTCAAAATCTTAAAAGGTGTAACTCTTGTACTTCTTGGAGCAGTATTATTAACAAATTGTTGCACACGACCTACATATTTGTACCAGTTTCCCTCATTCTCTTGACTTAACTTTTGAAATCATTGGAACTATTATCTTATGCATCCTTTCTACTTGGCCGTTGCCACGGGGTACACCTGTTGCTATCAGTAAAAGCTGTATATCCTGTCTGTTACACTATTCCTTAAACGCATTGGATGTAAATGCTGCTCCCCTGTCAGAAATTATTCTCATCGGGTTACCAAAAATTATGGCCTGCCTTTCAAGAGAACTGTTCCACGAGTCGGATACAACCATACAAACTTAGAGAACCCATCAACAATAACAAGTATATGATTGTAACGCTTTGTTGTGACCTCCATCGGGCCAACGTGATCAATGTGATATGTCATCAATGGCTGATCTCCTTTACTTATTGGCATCAAATATCCTTCCTTTTTGCCGGTCTTGGCATTAACAATAAGACATTCCAGGCAATACTCAACAACACGGACGACGTTCTCATTTAATTTTGGAATATAATACGATTTTTCTACGATATCCTGAGTCTTTCTAGCTCCAAAATGTCCTTGTTTGTGTGCAATCTGTATTATTTCCTTTTCCATCTGCGAGGGAACGACAATAAGTTCCCGATTGGGGTCCTTTAACAATATTTCGTTTTCAATGTAAAAATCTTCATATCCTTTCTCTTGAACTAAGCTTCTAATCAATTTAGTCCAATCATCTGACAACTGTGCTTCCCTTAATTTATGGGTTATAGTGTCAGTTAGCAGAAAACAAGATAAACGGCTCAAGGCATCCACATGCCGCATCTTTGAACCTGAAGAATTTCGATCTGATAATCGAAATCTTGTAGGTACATTGCCCAACGTGCTACACGCAACGAAACCTCTTTCTTTTTCATTGTCATCGTGAACGCATTACAATCTGTGACAATCTTAAATCTCAATCCTAACACATATATACCCCACTTTATTAATGCTCCAATAACTGCTAAAACCTCAAGTTCATATGAATCACACTTCTCTTCGCATGGTTTAGTTTTCCGACTCATATATTGTACCGGATGGAATAGACCATCTTCTGAATCTTTCTGTAAAAGCGCAGCTCCGAAACCGTATTTCGAGGCATCAGTGTGAATTTCAGTCTCTAGCTTAGGATTGTATAACTTTAAAACAGGACCTTTGATCAATGCTAACTTCAATTGCTCAAACGCTACCATTTGCAATTCTTTAAACTCAAACTTGATGTCCTTTCGCAAAATGTCAGTCAAGGGCTTAGCTGTTACTGCATATCCTTCGATAAATTTACGGAAATACGATGTTAACCCTAAAAATCGTTGAACTGACTTCTTATCATGTGGGATCGGGAATCTTGAAACGGCATCAGTCTTCTCCTTACTTGGCTTAATACTTCCATTTTCAACTATATAGCACAAAAAAATTTACTTTACTTTGCAGTATCTGACATTTCTCCCAGGTTATTCTTAACCCATTTTCCGCAGCTATCTTCAACACCCTTTTAAGTTTAATTAGTCCATCATTCACGCTAACACTTGGTATAATTATATCGTCCATATACACCACTGCATCTCCATTCTTCACTGATTCTCTCATTCCTGCCATTATAAATATGGTAAAAACTGCTGGAGAGTTGGAAATTCCGTATGGTACGTACAGGAATTCATACTGACCATTCTGATTTACGAATGCTGTGTACTTCTGAGATTTTTCCGCAACAGGAAGATGGACAAACCCGTTTGTTAGATCTAAAGAAGTGTAAACTAACGCACTTTGAAGTTTTTCTAATACGGTGTCCATCTGTGGCATAGGAAAATTATCTCGGACCACTTTCTCATTTAGCTTTCTGTAATCGCAGCACAGACGCTTTTTCCCATTCTTCTTTGTTACAAGTACAACAGGCGAAGCATATTCGGAAAAACTTGGCCTTATTATCTTCTCCTCCAACCATTCTTGTACTGTACTATCAACGATTTTCTGATCAGACTCTGCTAGACGCCTTGGATGCTGATAAACTGGCAACTCATCTGTTAGTACAATCTTCATTTCTATAGGAGTGTTTGTATTTCTAATAGGTTTGTAACTTTTAATCAACTTCTTGACTTCACTACCGATTTCTGCACTGATATGTGACAAGTCACTCTTGATTTCCACTTTATTCTGTTCTGCACTGTGCATACACATACTTTCAAATTCCTTAAACAACTCAGCACAAGATTTATTCGCGTTACACAGTGATTCTTTTCTGTTGATGCTCACAAACTTTGTACCTTTCTTGGTAACAACCAAATCGACGTGATCTAATATGGTTCTACCCAAAATTGCCTCATATGCCATGTCTTCATCAGGAACGATATGAAACTCGACTTCCATCTCAATGCCATCTATCTTGACAGTTATGACTTCACATGACTTCCACCAATGCCTGTAAGGGTCTTCGAATATCCAGTTAATGACTTAATTCCGAGTTTAACAAACACGCTTTTACGTATGAGACTCAAATTTGATCCTGTATCAATTAGACCGTTGAACTTAATCGATTTATAAGTTACTTCTTTCAACTCCAAACCCGAATCAGTAAATTTACCTGATGCTTTTATTAATTTATCATCTACAACATTGGTGCTTTCAACTTTGGTGGTATCTTTATCTTTACATTCAAACGCACGATGGCCTGTTTTGCCACATTTAAAACAAGTAAACGTTTTCTTGTTGCAGTCTCTCATCATATGTGAAGGATCACCACACTTAAAACATTTGCGATCACCTTTTGCTATCGAATTTTTCTCTCTATTATCTCTACCTTGCTTGTGCACAGATGACTCAAATGTTGTTTTCTTTGACGACTTTCTAGGATCATAGGATTTTAAGTAGGTCTCTATTTGAACTTTCAACGCATCCACTGTTCTGGCCTGATACAATAATGCCTTATTTGCTCTCATGTCTGGTATACCTTCTACGAAATACTCGATTAAACTTTCGTCATCCAAATCGATTGGCTTTGCGATTTCCATTAACGAATACAAAAACTCATACAAGTTCTCACCTCTCTTTAACTGTCGATTGCCCAGTCTTCTATGAACTTCTGCTGATGAAATCTTTACTCTAAATTCGTTTTTCAAAGCTACTTTCAGGGACTCCCAACTACAAATATCTCTCTTACAACGTATAAACGATAATGCAGCTCCCTTTAACAATTGTTTTGCATACACAAAAAGCTGTAACTGACTCCACTGTACGGTTAAAGCGCATTCTTCTAGCTCCCTAATCCATTGTACAACATCAATCGAACCTAAACGCTTCCCTCCACATCTTTTAGTGTGAACCATGACCTTTGCCCATCTGTGTTCGGGACTTCTCGAATTGTTCTAGCCGAGGCGAAATCTGCCTCCTGCACGTCATTCTCAATTTTTATTAGATCGCAGTGAGCGAGTAGGCGCGTTTGCAGCTCTGCTTTAAGGCCTGTAGTCTCTAGCCCTAACTCTCTGAATTTAGTGCGCAACTCCTCAATACGCAACGTTAGAATCTCACCTCGATCCATTTCACTCAATTACAGTTATATTGCTTAACAAGATTGGTATATTAATATATAGTTAGTATCAATCAATCAAATTTGTTACGACTTAACAAGATTTACACACTATGTTAATGTAGGTGAAATTGTGTTAGGTTATGGTTTAATTCTCTTTGTCCGCTTCCACACCAATTGTCTCAACTTCATGTCTGCTGCCTTCTCGTTTGGTCTTGTCGGCGTCGTCTGCTTTTGTAACGGTTTCTGTTGTCCGCTTTCTGTTCTCCTTTGGTTTTCCGTTTCCACAGTGAACACTAGTTATCACCAACTTCGTGCTCTCTGTCTGCTCTCTCCGTCTGTCTGCTTCCACAGTGAACACTGGTTATCATCAACTTCGTGTCCGCTGTCTGCTCTCTCCGTCTGTCTGCTTCCACAGTGACCACTAATTATCATCAACTTCGTGTCCGCTGTCTGCTCTCTCCGTCTGTCTGCTTCTACAGTGACCACTAATTATCATCAACTTCGTGTCGGCTGTCTGCTCTCTCCGTCTGTCCGCTTCCACAGTGAACACTGGTTATCATCAACTTCGTGTCCGCTGTCTGCTCTCTCCGTCTGTCTGCTTCCACAGTGACCACTAATTATCATCAACTTCGTGTCCGCTGTCTGCTCTCTCCGTCTGTCTGCTTCCACAGTGAACACTGGTTATCATCAACTTCGTGTCCGCTGTCTGCTCTCTTCGTCTGTCCGCTTTCACAGTGACCACTAAATATCATCAATTTCGTGTCCGCTGTCTGCTTTCTCTTTTCCTCTCGAGTCACCACCCTTCTCGAGCTGCTCTCAACTTCAGCCGCCGACTTTTGCCTAAACGGCGCCAAAATTCTGGGTGACGCTCTTCTTGCGTCGTCCGACCGCTCACCGTCCACTCGTCGCCCCTCGTACAGTCACGCCAACTTCCACTAGTTTTTAAACTTGTAGTGGTTGCGTCTTTTAAAATTCCCCTTCAGTACCAGATTGTCGCCGCCGACAATGTCGACGCATTGTCCGAGCGAACTACGTCGGCAGAGAAAAATTCTGCCGGCGTTTTTTATACTGAGGCTAGCCGAGGGCACCCGAACGGAAAATTTTCGTTTTTTAAACTCAATCGGCTGCCGAAAAGAAATATTTCTCATTCGAGGCTGTGTTGTTGTTGTATATTTCTGTTCGAGTCGTTTTGTACTTTGCGTTTTTCGGAGCACGCAGTGATAATATATTATATTAGTGTTTTCTGATTAATTTTAGATACAATTAAAGGTAAGTGCTATTTAATATGATGTTTAAAATACTAAATAATGAATATTAATTTTGTTGGCAAAGTGCAATTGAATGCAAGTAAATAATTCTCACTCGAGAAAATGAGTAAAACATACAGAGTGAAAGGAAAGCAAAAAATTTTGCCAACAAAATTAAATGCGAGTTCAACTCCGGGCCGTGCCAAAAGAATACTTTTTTTATTTTGTATTAATTTAATTTTTTTTTTCTTAAAATAAAAAACCATTAACAACTGATTGGGATATAATTGACTTGAAGAACAGCATTACGTCTGGAAAGTCAAAAAAGCCATGTAAGTATTCAACTGTTATATGAAAATCAAAAAAATTTTAATACTTTTTTTTTATATTTACAGACATCTCAAATGGCTCAAATGGCTCAAATGGCTCAAATGGCTCTCTCTTCTGATAGCCTAGTCGGTGGCTCAATGGTGACCTACTAAAACTACAATTCTGTTGTGCTCGAGTTCGAACCCGGACATAGGTGGACTTTTTCCCCCTAGCAATACTGAAAGGTAGTTCCGTCGGGGATATAGTGGAAAACGATTGTGGATAACGAATAACTCTCTCTTCTGAAGAGCCACAACCCGGATACGAAAAACTAAAAGTTGAGCCTTAGAACCTATCTAAAGGTTTTACTCGGTAAGTAAGATTAATTGTTGAAAGCTAAAAAGCGTTAGTTTTTGATATTACAATTCATTTCATTTCTAATAATATCTGCACTTTTCTATTCCAGAAGCAGTTCCCCGGGGCAGCCAGAATGGGCTTTAGAATGCGATGGCCTAAGTGAAAAATAAGGACAACCCAAAAAGCAGAAAATTGAGCAGCAGCTGCCAAAATTATCTAAATAAAAAATAAATTTAAAAAAAATAAATGTATTATTTTTTTTTTTTTTTATGTAATTTATGTCCCTCTAGTCCCTAGGACAAACTATGGAAATTGTCCTTCTAGTCCCTATGACAAACTATGGATATTGTCCCTATCGTCCCTACGACAATCTATCTATTTTGTCCCTGTGGTCCCTACGACAACCTAGCGATATTGTCTTTCCAGTCGCCGGCGACCAGAGCGAAAAATTTCACAGTACCGGCGACTAGAGGGACAATTATCGCTCAATCGTCCCGTTCACAAGACCATTGAGCGACATTTGTCCCTCTGGTCGCCGGGCTGTTTATTAGTCGCATTGGTCGCCGGCGACTGGAGGGACAAATGTCGCTCAATGGTCTTGTGCACGGGACGATTGTGACAGTTGTCCCTCTTGTCACCGCGACTAGAGGGACAAAAGCGACAAAGCGGCGACACAATGCTTGTTTGTCCCGGCGTTCGGCAAGACATTTCGACATTTGTCTTGGCGACTGGAGCGACAACTGTCGCCGGGTTGTCGTTCCAGTCTTGAAAGCTAGGACATGCAATGTTAAATGTCGCCGCAATTTAAATGGGAGTGTCGCCGCTTTGTCCCAGGGGACAAGCGACATGTCCCCGTGGAATCCCCGGGGATTCCCCGGGACCGGTACTGAAGGGTCGTTTGCCAACAACCTTGACTTTGTATATATATTACACGTTAATGCATGTAATTTTAACAATTTTTTGTTCATTTGCGAACTTCACACACACACACACACGATTTTCACTAATTGTTTTGGGCCAGAAATCTCGGTTTAGCCCCAAGTTTGTAGGATTGAAATATTCCTGGTTATTTAGTTCAATATTATTTAAGGATGTGATTTCCTTATTTAAACTTTATTATTTATTAACAATGTTTCTTTTGTGTTAAGAATACATATATTTATTAATTATTATAATAGCCTTAGCGACAAATTTGGGTGTGCGATGTGATCGAGGCGAGAGTACGATTGCGAGTGCTTTCCGATCGACGCTTCTGCTTTATTTTTCCATGAGTGAGTCGACCAGATAGGTACGGCCGCTGCGTGTCGTTCTGTCTCGCTCACTCGGTACCAAACGATTACAATGATTATGCCTGCCTGACACTTCATTTCCTACATTAATAGGACTGTTTCAACGCTATTGACCAAGTTATCTGCAGAGGAACCCAAGTCCTGGTATAAAAACGTTGGCAGGGTACAACAGTTCATCAACTCTTCGCCACCTCGGAGTATTAAGATCTCGCCTTTTAAAATTTTGACTTGTATTGAAATGAGAACGACATATGATCAAGAGTTAAAGTCTAAGTTGGAGGAAGAATTACTTATAGAGTTGCAACGGGAGAAAGATGAAATTCGTAGATTAGCAAAAGATAATATAGCAAAAATACAGGAAGAAAATCGTAAGTCATATAACAAGTTCAGAAAGTCCGAAACAGAATACGAAGTGGGCGATATGGTTGCTATGAAGCGTACCCAGTTTGGAGCAGGGCTGAAGCTTAAGAAGAATTATCTAGGGCCGTATAAAATTGTTAGGAAGTTAAGACATGGTAGATATTCAGTGGAGAAGATTGGGGATGGTGAGGGCCCAAATAGGACCAATACCGTAGCGGAGTACCTGAAGAAGTGGAATCCATCATTCGGGACGAATGAGACTGTAGAATGGCCGAATGTAGGATTGCGTGAGAGCCCCTAATGGTATCAGAATGCCGATAACGATATTAGTTTGATAGATATCGATAGATGGTCAATCGAAGGGGGAGAGGCTTGAGTTGCTGGACGAAGAGGTTGTGTTGGTCTCGTTAAATTGAAAGTGTTCAATAAGATGGTTTCTTTTTCTTTGGTTAATAATTAAATAAAAATTGTCGCAGAAAATATCCCTTTATTTATATTTAAGCTATATTACCGAAAAATACCATTTCTGTTCATGAATCTAGTATATAAGTCAATTATCATTTTTGTTGTAAAAAGAGATGGTCACACTCTGTATAAAACGATGGCGAAGAAAAACGTGCCTAAAAGAATAAAACAATAAAGCTCTCTAAAAAATATATAATAATAAAAAACCACGGCCAATTCCACAACATACAAATTGGTCCTTCGAGCCGGATCATTAACGCGCATAATACAGTCCACAATAGTTAATAAAAATGTGGAGTTGGCCAAAAGTGGTAGAAAAGAAATTGGAGGCGTTGAAGTCGCAAGAATTGCGCGACGTTCATTTCGCCATATATACAAAATTTGTTGGAGATAATTTCGTGAAGCGCGAACTACGAAAATTCAAGGGTTTACCTTACGATTCCAAAAAGAGGCTGGAACACATCGACTGCATCTCGAAAGAGCTGGGCGCAAACGCTTTGCAACGAGTATGCCAATTCCTAGAAATTTCGCCGCAAGAAGGGATAGACTGTACCGAGATGGCATCAAAAATTTATGACGCCATTTCGTACGAAACTTCTGGCAAATCAAGCGGGAACGTCATACAAGCATCAAACGCGAACCAGTCCGAGAACCAGTTCGAAAACATGAACCAGTTGGAAGTACTAAGGGGAATAGAAGCCATCGATGTAGAAAACGTGGAACTTCAAGACGAAATCTCAAAAAAGGAAATATTGATGCTTGGTGTAAAAAGACAGCTAAGCAAAGCCCAAACTGGGGGCGCTTCTGCTGACGTCATCGAAGAGCATGAATATGAAATACAACAGCTGTCATTAGAGGTGAAAGTTCTGAATGCACGCGCGGAAGCTTTGGTGAGCAAAAAACATACTTTGAACACTACTGTAGCACTGATTCGTTCGTCTACCTCCTCCCAAAATCTGTCATGTCTGATGGAGACCACCCGATAAATGAATCGCTATCGATCTCCAACGGCGACAACAACATACAAAGCACTGTAATCACCATGTTAGCCAGACAAAGCTTAGGCAATAAAAATCTGGAATTTGACGGTTCCTCTCATTTGGCTTGGCGACATTTTAAGACGCAGTTCATAAAATCGGGGAGCGAGTGTCAGTATTCTGGAGAAGAGGATGTATATCGTCTCGATAAGTCACTGAAAGGGGCAGCGCGTAAGAAGGTTGACATTTTGTTGATGTCGGCCAAGGAGCCATCGAAAATTCTAGCCATTTTGGACAACATATACGGAGCTCCAGAAAATGTGGCGTTCGAACTGATGGCAAAAGCACAGGAAATAAGATATGTAAAGGAAATTGGAGATTTTCACGAGTTCAACTGCTCTGTTCAAAATATCAATTCAGCGCTGGAGTTTGTACAATGCAAGTTCATCGATACACAAAAGTTGCTTGCAACCCTAATTGAGCGGCTAGATGAAAGTTTTCTTCGAGAATGGGGATCATTTCTAACCGCTCGAAAATTAAGAGCTGCAGAATGTAATTTTGAAATATTTGCTGAATGGACGCAGGAGCAGTCGAGATTGTATCATGATATATGTTTCTATAAGAAGATAATTACAATCAATAACGTAGATAATGAAGCACAAAAGAAATTCGGAATACAAATTCAATCACAAAAGGTTACACAAACTCGCTCAACCAGCAAGTGTTTTATTTGTGATGAGGACAAGCATTCCCTTGATAAATGTAGTAAATTCAGAAAAGCAGAAGTGAAGAAACGGTGGGATTACGCAAGCACAAGTAACGCCTGCTTCACATGCCTAAAATTTCATAAGGGACAATGCAATAATCGTGAGCAATGCAAGATCGACAACTGTGAACGATATCATCATCGCTTACTACATAAGGCAAAACAGCCTCATTTACAATCCTTGCCGCAAGCTATTAGCGGATGCATTCAAGAAGCTCAAGAAGCAGCAATTCTTAAAATGTTACCAGTTATATTACGTGGTCCAACTGGTGAAAAAGAAATTCTGGCTTTTCTCGACGATGGGAGCACAACAACAATGTTGGATATTAATGTAGCACGTGAGGTCGGAATAATTGGGAAACCTCAACCGTATTGCTTTGGATGGACTGAAGGAATCTCTAGATATGATGAAACTTCAGAAATCGCAGATATTGCTATTACTGGCGATAGCAAAATTCAGAAGCTTCAAAATGTACGTCTTATCAAGGATTTGAATTTACCAACTCAACGAATCGATTACAAAGCTATACAGAAAGAATTTCCATATACAAAAATGGCAAAATTGAACTCGATTCGGAATCTTCAGCCTCATCTCCTCATTGGACAACGACATGCAACACTCCTTACAACTCAAACCATACTAAATGTAGATCCAAAGGGTCCGATTATGGCAAAAACCAAGCTCGGATGGGTCATACACGGTCCGATAAAAGCAAAAGTAAGAGAAGCAGACTTTGTATGCTGCCACATCGAGGATGAACATCTGGGCGATATGCTTAAAAACCAATTTAGCATAGAAGGATTTGGTGTCTGTAAACCAGCAACGGACAAAACTAAATCAACAGAAGAAAAATTGGCTATTAGCAAGATATCCTCATCAATAATAAGAGTAAATGGACAATATCAGGTAAACTTACCCTGGAAAAGCGACATGGTGGAACTTCCTGATAGTCGCCAAATGGCAGAACAAAGACTAAAATGTCTAGAAAGAAAGCTGAACAGAAACAGCGAACTAGCGCGAGCATACCAAAAGGAAGTGGAGAAGCTACTCAAGAATGGTTATGCAAAAATAGTCACTAATGTCAACTTGGTTAAATCCCCAAAACTGTGGTTCCTGCCACATTTTGCAGTAATTAATCCCAAGAAACCGGAAAAAGTTCGAGTAGTGTTCGACGCAGCAGCTATTTGTAATGGCACTTCCTTAAACGAAAATCTACTAACTGGGCCGGATTGGCTTTCATCAATCGTAGGCGTGCTAATAAGATTTAGATTAAACACAATAGCCTTTGCTGCAGATATTAAAGAAATGTTCAACCAGGTAAAAATCGCCAAAGAAGATGCAGTCTCACAATGTTTTTTATGGAGAAATATGAATACCCAAATACCACCAACAGTCTATCAGATGACGTCAATGATATTCGGAGCAACCTCCTCACCATTTATAGCACAATTTGTAAAAAACCACAATGCAGCGATACATAAAAGTGAGGCACCAGAAGCAGCTCAAGCCATCATTGAAAACCATTACGTCGACGACTATCTGGATTCAAAAGCAACAGTTCGCGAAGCTGTTGAGATAATTCATGCAGTAATTAAAATACACGCAGCGGGACATTTTCAAATTCGAAATTTTATTTGTAATAATCATGATGTCTTACAGGGAATACCCGAAGATCTACGTGGTCCGTTAACACGGATTCGATTGGGCGAAAAAGGAGACATATCTCAAAAGGTTCTCGGCATGATTTGGGACGCACAAAAAAGACATATTTATTTTCTCAACAACTACAATGCACAGCATAAGCGAGGATATACTGAATGGAACAAGGATGCCTACAAAAAGAAAGGTGCTTGCAGCAGTCAACTCAATATATGATCCCTTGGGAATGGTGACTCCAGTAACAATAAAAGGTCGGATCTTGATGCGTAGTATTTGGGAACTTGGCATTGGATGGGATGATGTGATTAAAGGCGACCCTGTCAAAAAGTGGCAAGAGTGGTTAAACGATCTGAAAAGACTACATGATGTTAGTATACCAAGATGTTACTCCCAACATTTATCTATTGCTACGAAAGTCGAACTACACGTTTTTTGCGACGCTAGCAGTAAAGCATACGCTGCAGCAGCATATATTCGACTAAGTTACAAGGGTGCAGAAACTGCAACAAAATATGACGTCATGCTTATAGCATCTCGGGCTCGAGTTTCACCTTTGAAACATGTTACCATTCCAAAACTTGAAACATTGGCAGCTGTGATGGGATGTAGACTGGCGGAAACTATTGAAAACGAAATGCATCTAAAATTTGAAGAAAGGTTTTTCTGGACAGACTCCCAAACAGTGATTTCATGGATAAACAGTAACGAAAGGCTGCAAGTTTTCGTAGCCAACAGAATAAGCGAAATATGCGAAAAGTCCAAGAGGGCAGAATGGAACTGGGTTCCAACCATGGAAAACATTGCTGACATCATAACAAGAGATTCGCCAATTAAAGTTGCCACAGACAGATGGCAACAAGGTCCAGCCTTTCTTGGTCTGGATAAAAAGATGTGGCCACAGCCAAAATTAAAGGCACCAACCGAACCAGGGCTTATGATGCTAGTTCACCAAGATGACCACCCATTTAAAATACTGGAAAATAGAATTTCGAAGTTCACAAAACTGGTAAGAGCCACAGCATGGGTCAAAAGATTTATAGAAAATGTAAAAGCGAAACGTTGTAAGATGGAACTCCGTCGGGGCGATATCGTCGTGGAGGAATATAATTGGTCTCTATCAAAATGGTATCTCCATGTCCAAGCGGAATGTTTTCACAATGACATAACTTATGCTAAAACTGGCAAGATCACAGGGGGTTTACGCCTCACTAAATATTGTCTTTCTATAAGTGAAGATGAAATTCTACGCATAAACAGCCGAATAATACGTGCAGAAGGCGTCGTCGCGACAAGTCCTATTGTGTTGGATGGAGATCAAGTATTCACAAAGTTGATGGTACAACATTTTCACAACGAAGTGCATCATACGGGAATACAAGTCGTCGTACATAAGTTCAAGTCGCAATACTGGATGCCGAAGTTGAATACCAAGATCAAAAGAATTATCAACGAATGTATGTGGTGTAGACGACGCAAAGCCAAACCGGTTAAAGCGCAAATGGGTATATTACCCAAGGAGAGGTTCTCTACATTTCAAAAACCATTCACATCCGTTGGCATGGATTATTTCGGCCCGTTCTATACGAAAGATGGTCGGGGCTCCAGCGGCAGATACAATAAATGTCTGCGAAAGCGATATGGCGTTCTCTTTACATGCTTAACATCTAGAGCAATACATGTGGAAATCGCACACTCTCTGACTACAGACTCGTGCATTTTGGCAATCCGTCGAATGATGGCAAGGCGAGGCGAAATTAAAACACTATGGTCCGATAATGGTACTAATCTTAGAGGCGCTTCAAGAGAACTAACAGAAGCTCTAGAGGAAATAGATATGCAAGCAGCTCGCGGAGAACTAACCCAAAGGGGAATCGAATGGAAATTTATACCAGCGAACTCACCAAATTTTGGAGGTTGCTGGGAAAGGCTAATTGGATGCTTTAAAAGAACACTAGAGGCCGTACTATCCGTCGAAAGTAATCCAACTGACGAAGTGCTGCAAACTCTTTTTTGTGAAGCGGAGCATTTGGTAAATAGTCGACCATATATTCTCGAATCGGATGATCCAGATGACGGCTTAGGATTATGCCCCAATGATATAATCATACAACAAAGTGGATCTATTGAAGCACCATGCAAAATTAACGGATCCAGTGAAAAGAAGACATGGAGGATGACGCAAATGTTAGTGGAAGCATTCTGGAGACGATTCATTAAGGAATATATCCCAAGTTTAGTTAACAGATCGAAATGGGAAAAGAATTGCGACAACCTGAAAGAGGGTGAACTCGTCGTAGTGAAATGCATGACACCAAGAGGTGAATGGCCAATTGGAATAGTACTCAAAACACACCCAGGAGAAGATGGAATTGTGAGAGTAGCAGACATAAAAACAACAAAAAACACTTATCGTCGGCCAGTAAGAAACCTATGCAGATTAGGACTGGAATCCCGCGACATAAAGGATCGTGCTGAAGACTTGGTTCAACACTAGGGGGCGGAAATATGTCGCAGAAAATATCCCTTTATTTATATTTAAGCTATATTACCGAAAAAATACCATTTCTGTTCATGAATCTAGTATATAAGTCAATTATCATTTTTGTTGTAAAAAGAGATGGTCACACTCTGTATAAAACGATGGCGAAGAAAAACGTGCCTAAAAGAATAAAACAATAAAGCTCTCTAAAAAATATATAATAATAAAAAACCACGGCCAATTCCACAACAAAAATGATAAGCTAAGATACATAAAAGCAAAGCGGTGTGCAGAGTATTTTATTTTGGTCCAGTGGATTCAGCTTTCCTACACAAATAAATTTAATGTAACACAAAAACAAAAAAATTAAAATCTATTAGCTTGTGTGTGGTGTGAATTTTTGTTGTGCGGCAAGCTGCAAGCTTATGATTAGGTCAAAAATTAATTGAATCCTGTTTTTCCATTACCAGAATATTTCATAAAAATTGATAAATTTATCGCAAATGTATTGTAATTCAAACATTTGTTTTCAGTTTGGTAAATCAAAAAGTGGCATAAATAACCTTAACAGCTTAATGTTTAATTAAAAATTTTCGTTAATTTTTTGTAACTTTAATGTTAAATTTGACTTTTCGTGAATTATTAAAAGAAAGCCAAATATGTGATAGATATGAAAGTAAGCATCATTGAATTTGATTGTTGTTGCTGTCACTGATGCTTATGGCCTCGCATATAAAAAAAAATATATTTTCATATTTTACCACGCCCACTTCCGCCTCCATAATATTATTTTACTACGCGATCCATTAGGCCAAAAGTGGCCGTTGGCTAGCGAAGGCGCTAGAGTACTCGTGTGTTTGTAGAGTGAGCGTAGTATGGTATGGGCATGTTAAAACAATTTGATATACATACATTTGGTTTTCGAAATTTAAAATATTTGTTTCACCTGGTGTATGGTATACTCAAGTCGGCAAGTCGACTTACTTACTTCATTTACATTGAGTTCTGAACAGAATTCTGTTTGAAGCGACTGAAAAGCATTTTGGACATCCCCTATACAATGCCTGCAAGGAGAGATTAGCATCGTACAGGGGCCAGTTCGATAGCAGCTGTGATCATGCTAAGGAGGATAATGACCCTTGCCAGCTATAGACACTGATTATTCTTCCTATTTCACATTTAGATCGAGAAACTGCCAAATGTAACAGAAAGAGCCAAAACAGTCATGAAGGAATGCCTGCAGCAGAACGTCATCGCACCAATGACTATCAGAAGTTCTCAGTTGTCGAACCCATTCCTTGTTATACACGTTGCTTTTTTGCAAAGCTGCAAAGCTTTTGCAATTGTGTAATTAACGGCAGGGTATATACATACATACACCATATAGGTGGAATGTGCCACAGACAGAGTGGATCGGCTGTGTGGATTGCGTGTAAACTGAAACCGAAGTGTCCAAATGAAAGGATTAGCCTTGGCACAAAATATCTAGTTATTGTCTGAATTGAAAGCAAAATTGCAAACAATTAAGAAAATTATATTTGTTTTTTGTTTCTCCTTCTTTTTCATTTATGGAACCAAATTGAACGTTTGGCAGAATAAATCCAGTGATTAGATTTCTATAGTTAAGTTAGTGAAATATTTTCTCTCATTCTAAAAATTCTTTGGTTCTCCGATTTTATACCTTAAATCAGTTCTAAATTGCCCATTAAATATTTGAGCAATTTATATATTTTTCAGTTCTAAATGCTTTCTTGTTGGTAACCAATTTGGCCGAAAGTGGCAATACTGGTTTTGTGTTGAATGAAAATAACTGAACTGAAACTATAAAATAAAAATGTTGAATTAATATGTGACTTTGGAAATGTCAACACAACACACACACATAACGCATTTATCGCGGCACAGTTGGCATCACATTTTTATGCGGCTGACGTCGCCATTCACCATTTACCATTTACATAGCTTCTAACTTCTAGCTTTTAACTTCTAATGTCATAAATTCAACAAACTGCTGCCTCGAACCATCCAGAAGCGTGCCAAATGAAAGCCATGTATTTATTTAAAAGTGCTAAAATATTTGCAAAACGCTTCTCACTACCACTACCACTACCCAACAAAAATTTTTCTTTGGAGGCCACCAAACGGACACGACTTGGACCATTATATATACACACGTATATATTCTAGTTTTTTACATATGTAAGTTAACACCACTAACCATAGAACACATAGATGGGACAAACTCATGTTTTTTGATTGCAAACGCTAGCCTAGTCATGGAACCCCAGAGAACTTCGGGAAAACCCGAACGCTCGTACTCTCAATGAGAGCGTAAAATGGGGAGAGGGCCAAGCAGCTACGAAAATAATTTAGTGTAGCACAGACTACAGAACGACGAGGGCAGGCCCATGTCGCTTGTGATTTCGTTCTGTCAATGTATGTGTACACTCGTCGGTACATGCTCAGGCTTCGTAGTGTGTGTGTGACGTGAAGTTGTACAACATCGCATTTCAATAGCTCGCTCGACCAAAACTTTTAATTTTCGACAAAACAGCGACAATGCGAATAGGATATGCCCCTGTCGAAAGAATATTACGAAATATTGGCCTCAGCTTCGTATGTATCCGGTGGCTGTGCCGATAAAGTGCTCGCTTGGCGATCGGAATGTCCCTGGTTCGAATCCCAACTCGTACATGTTAAAAAGGTTTTTCTTTGCCTATTTTTTTATTTATATAAAAATATTTAAAAAAAAAACAAACCAAAAAGAAACAAAATAGAAAAAAAAAGACAAAAAAACCTTCGTCAACGATAATCGAGTTTATTTCTATTTTGTTTTTTTCCCTTTTGTTTATTTTTATTTTTTTTATTTTTATATAAATAAAAAAAATAGGCAAAGAAAAACCTTTTAACATGTACGAGTTGGGATTCGAACCAGGGACATTCCGATCGCCAAGCGAGCACTTTATCGGCACAGCCACCGGGATACATACGAAGCTGAGGCCAATATTTCGTAATATTCTTTCGACAGGGGCATATCCTATTCGCATTGTCGCTGTTTTGTCGAAAATTAATAGTTTTGGTCGAGCGAGCTATTGAAATGCGATGTTGTACAACTTCACGTCACACACACACTACGAAGCCTGAGCATGTACCGACGAGTGTACACATACATTGACAGAACGAAATCACAAGCGACATGGGCCTGCCCTCGTCGTTCTGTAGTCTGTGCTACACTAAATTATTTTCGTAGCTGCTTGGCCCTCTCCCCATTTTACGCTCTCATTGAGAGTACGAGCGTTCGGGTTTTCCCGAAGTTCTCTGGGGTTCCATGACTAGGCTAGCGTTTGCAATCAAAAAAACATGAGTTTGTCCCATCTATGTGTTCTATGGTTAGTGTTAACACCATACAACAGCATTAGCAGCGGCAGCAGCATCAGCGGCAGCAGCAGCAGCGCCAACATCAGCGGCAGCAGCAGCAGCGCCAGCGAAAGGCTCTGCGAGCAGGAGGGGCAGCAGCAGCGGGAGAGGGGCAGAACGGGCCTGGAGGCCGAAGCGGGAGGTGGCTGGGTGGAGAACACGCGAGAGACATTACAAGAGAATAATAGAATAAAACCATTATAACGTGAGATCGAACCAAAGTCTTGATGATTGGGTGGTCAAATCCTTGCTACTGAAGGTGACCTCCTCAAATAAGAGGAAGTTAACTGGCGCCTGAGCAGGGACCGTCTTCCGTCGCGTCTTTATGTAATAAAATTGTTTTTTTTTTCTTTTTCTCTTGCCCATAAGTGGCTTAAGCGAATGTGTTCCCAACATGAAGTGAATAAAAAATAAAGTAAATGCAGTAAAAAGTGAAAAAAAATTTTAAAGTTTTTTTTTCTTGTAAATGCCCACCGAAAAATTAAAGTGGATGGTTAGACAACAAAACATATTGGAATCGCTGCCAAGAATTTGTGTATTGGATGATGAGACATTTCTCCGAATCTCAGCAAATACAATTTTTCAGTTGTTCTGCGTGTGCCGAACAAATTCAATAATTCTAGTTAATCAGCGACCGCCGCGACGCACAGTTGGGCCTCGGCTCGGATAGCGTTGGAAAAATACGTTTTTTCATGATCGCCTTTGGCAAAAATGGTATACGCAATCGATAGGAAATACTTCAGAGATTATGAATCCGAAAAATGTTTGAAATCGGTTGAGATTCATGGGTGCTAGAGGCGCACAAAGTTGGGACATTTTTAGTGAAAAGGAAAAAATAATAATTTTTAAAAAAAAATCGCAACTTTAAAACTGAATATTGGGCGATTTCAACAATCGATCTTGGATATTTTGGTTTTATCTGAAAAGTATGTTCTTTATTAATAGCATGTTTGATAAATTTTAATAATTACTTAAATAGTTATTGAACTAGAAGCGTTTAAAAAATGTACTAAATATTGGCATTTTTGAACTTTGATGGAATAAAACTCAACGAGTATCAATACCGGACTACATACACTAGGTAGGTGAAATATTTACCTATCAGATGTATATAGTCCCAATATGCGGAAACCTGCGACAGCGTCGCGACGCTTCTAAATTCCTATGAAATAAAGCATCGTGAAGCCATTGTTTCAATTGCTCTGCGTGTGCCAAAGTTCCTGGGAACCTTGACAAACGCAAAATTTCTTGTTGCTCTGCGACCGCCGTAACGTACCTAAAATTCCTATAAAATAAAGACAGCGCGAATCAAATGTTTCAATTGCTCTGCGTGTGCCAAAGTTCATTGGAACTTTGACAAACGCAACAATTATTCTTGCTCTGCGACCGCCGTAACGTACCTAAAATTCCTATGAAATAAAGACAGCGCAGATCAAATATTTCAATTATTTTGCGTGTGAGTGTAGTGTAGTATATTCATGCAAATAATCATTCAGTACAATGAGCTCAACTTGTAACACTCTGTTGCAAGTATAAACAATTAAACATATACGCACTAAAATATAATTGTGCACTTGAATATGTTTATATATATACATTGATGTATGTACATAAACATATTCACATAAATCTACAGCTAAGCATGATCATATATGTATGTACATTTGTATATGCACATACATATATTCACATAAGCAATGTATGCACAAGCGTAACATGAGCTAGAGCCAGGCCAGCGTGTGAACGCTGACCAAGCACTTTGATGCAAGCGCTCCAACAATATGTATGTATGTACTGACACTCTCCCTCTCTTTTGTAGCTGTCGCATAAGTCGCAGCATAAGAATATGTATGTAAACTTAGCTTAAGCAAAATAATAATTTGGAATAAAGAATCATTCTAAAAACGACTATGCATGGACACTGACGTGTTCATCTTGGATATACTATTTTTTTATCAAAGAAACCCGGTCTTGGTATATATATAACATGGCGACCGTGACATAATAAGGACCCGCTATCTGCTAACAAAAACAACAACTGCAATCTGCAAACCAAATGCAAAAATCAAACCATCAATCAACGTTAATGTCAGAAGAACAACAACTGCAAATATTAACCACAACACAAAACATGAACATTTTATTTATTTAAATGAAAATTTTATTTTAAATCAATTGGAATAAATGCCCAGAAGAAAGCAGAATCAGCGGTTGGAACCATTTATAAATCAAGCGAACCAAAAGAAAATCAACCAATCAATCAACAAGGAACACCAATGAACAGTGAAGATATTCCCTTTGCGGAATCTGCTCCTATCGAGCAAAGGGATGCGCCGACGCTAGAAGAAGCGTTAGAGTTGTATCCCAACGATGGACCGCGCCCACTCACAATAGCTGAGTACCGGGCCCGCAACACCAAATCAACAGAGTCAAAGAAGACAAAAAGAGGAGGCCAAGTAAGAAAGCTACTCCAGCAGAAGAGGCTGGAAGTAGACCTACTGGCCACTCTGAAGACGGAGGAAGACCGACAACGCTGCATAGAGCGTATTGACATACTGAAAGCTGAACTTCGCCAAAGAGCGAAGAAACGCAAGGGGGCCGCAGAAATGCGCAAGCCTTAACTTGCCTTTAATTTAATAATAGTAATAATAACCTTAATAGCAAGTTGAACACGAAAGTGCAACTTGCGACTTACTAACTGTCCGATAGGCTTTTACTAACAATGTGGTTGGAGATTTTTTTTTTAACAATAAATGAAAATGAAATGTATACCTGAATTGTGAGCCAACCACATTTTCTATAATTTTTCCACGTCTCTGGCTCGCTGTGCAAGACACAGTTGAGATAAATTTTATTTCTCTCTTACTTTTTTTTTCTCTTCACAAATAATTAAAATAAAAAAAAAATACGCATGAATCCATAACAATCTTATTTTAATATTTCAAATAGAAATCAAATTCAGACATTTTATGAAAAAAAAATTAAAGTAATTGCTAAAAAACAAGTTTTTAACCTGTCTTTATGAACTTTATTTCATATTTTTGAATACTTATAAAAAATAAAAACAAAAATCCCATACGTATGTTCGATAATAGTATAAGTAAATTTGATGATATATCCGTTATACCCACAATGGGGTTAATCGAAACAAAACCAGTGGACTCCACTGCAAATGTCATAAATAAAATTGAATCATCAAATGCTGATATGAGATTAACGAACATACTACTTTTAATAATTGTCATAATATTGTGCGCATATGTATTATATAAGGCTTACCTATTACACAATAAATGTGTAACAAAAAGAGCTCTAAGCCAAGCTAACGATCTAGATAAGATCTAAAAATACATATGCACACAAGCAATTATAAATCAAAACCTTTTTAACAAAAGATAAAATATATATATATATAAAAAAAAAAAAAAAAAAAAAATGACCCATTGTGACAGGTACTTTGAAAAAATAAACAACAGGCACCCTAGCATAGTCCAAGACTTAATTGAGGTTTTTAGGAGCGAGGGAAGTACCTCACCTCAACGCTCCATAAACTTAGTACAAATTAGGTTAGCTTACCTTGACATAACGGGCGAAGATTTCCCAGTCAAAGGAGGCACTAGGGTACAGATGAGTTTCATTCTCACGGTACCATATGTATGCTGTTTTTCAAACGCAGCGGGCACACTGCGTTTCTACCTAATGGAGGAACAACAGCAGTAAAGAACTAAATACATCCATAATCAGTTTAATAGGTTTAGGCAGTTAGTGTAGAATATGGATAAAGCAGAAACAAAACAGCTCCAAAAATATTTACCTTTCCTTGATTTCCTGATACAATCAGGTGAAACAAATCACAAATACAAGGAAATAAGGTATTGGATAGCCCACAACTACAAATTTCAAAAAAATATTGTAGATCTTATGGAAAAATCCATAAAAGTAGCTTACAGTAGATTGTTAGCTAAGACTCCTTTAAGAAAAGACGTGCCCGGATGGGTCCACGAACTTTTCAAGGACTCAATTGCGCTGATAAACATATCAGAATCGAGTGCAGAACCAATAGATTTAACAGACTCAGATGTAGAAATAATAGACATAGAATAGTAAAACCTTACACATTTTCAATTTTTTTTTTTTTTTCTTAAATTAACAACAGGTCTAAACGACAAATTTCTTTTTTTTTAGTAAAATGGGTTCTCAAGAATCCAAAATAGAAATAGAAATTAATCTTAGAAATTAATCTTAACAAACTATGGTTACTTGGGATGATATAATAGGAAAAGCTAGAATACACGCACAAGAATTAACTAAATCTTGTAAGTGCCTCTCGCAGAATAGAGAAACATCCCAAGACACAGTAACCAAACACACGAAGATAATAACCGAGAATCTTCAAGCTATTAGAGCAGTATTAACTGAACACTATAGCAAACTAAAGATATGGCAAAAAGCAGCCGCAAGTGCGTTCTACAGTGATTACAAACAAAAAGCAATAACTGTGTTTAACAGACACAATATTGAATTTAAACAAACATCAGATTTGGAAACTTCAATAGTACTGGAAGAAAAAACGCAACTAATGGCTGATGAAGAAATAAGTCAAGAAGAACCATCAGCAATAAGTCTTAACAAGCCAATAATTCCCAAAGAAAACAACAAAATGACACAAACAGTGGTAGAATTCATAAACACAGCCACCAGGCTGCTACCATACTTCGATGGTGATATTAAAAATCTACCTGGTTTCCTTGGAGCGCTTCGCGTACTTAACAGCATAAAAGAAACGCACGAAGCAGTAGCTATCGAAATCATAAAATCAAAATTAAAAGGTCAAGCGGGTAATACCCTAAGTTCTGAAACAACGATTGATGAAGTAATACGAAAACTATCAACAATCTTCAAGCCCACTCTTGCTAGTCCCAAAGAAAACACTTTCGGGATCTAAAAAAAAAACTGGCGATTAGTAATTGACTACCGTCAAATAAACAAAAAATTGCTGTCAGATAAGTTTCCGCTCCCCAGAATTGATGATATTCTTGATCAATTGGGAAGAGCAAAATATTTTTCTTGCCTTGACTTAATGTCAGGTTTTCATCAAATTGAACTAGAAGAAAAATCAAGAGATATAACGTCTTTTTCAACAAGCAATGGCTCATATCGTTTTACACGATTACCTTTCGGTCTAAAAATAGCACCTAATTCATTTCAGAGAATGATGACAATAGCATTCTCGGGGCTTGAGCCAAGTCAAGCTTTCCTCTATATGGATGATTTAATCGTTATTGGTTGTTCTGAACAACATATGATTAAAAATTTAGTAGATGTTTTTAAACTCTGCAGAAAAAAATAATCTAAAACTGCATCCAGAAAAATGTTCATTCTTTATGCATGAGGTGACATTCCTAGGTCACAAATGCACAGATAAAGGAATCTTGCCAGACGACACAAAATTTGACGTCATCAAGAATTATCCAGTCCCACATGATGCAGATAGTGCTAGACGTTTCGTTGCATTTTGCAATTACTATAGACGTTTCATAAAAAATTTCGCCGAATATTCCCGGCACATAACAAGATTATGTAAAAAGAATGTTCCATTCGAATGGACAGCAGAATGCGAAAATGCATTCCAATACTTAAAAGAAAAGCTCGTTCAACCTAATCTATTGCAGTACCCGGATTTTAGCAAAGAATTTTGCATAATCACAGATGCAAGCAAACAAGCATGTGGAGCAGTTTTAACACAAAACTATAATGGACTCCAGCTTCCAGTTTCATATGCATCAAGAGCATTCACTAAAGGTGAAAGCAACAAGAGTACTACAGAACAAGAGCTAGCAGCAATACACTGGGCAATAACATATTTTCGACCATATATATATGGAAAACATTTCACAGTGCGAACAGACCATAGACCATTAACATATTTGTTCTCCATGGTCAACCCGAGTTCAAAACTGACACGCATGCGGCTAGAATTGGAAGAGTACGACTTTACAGTAGAGTATTTCAGAGGTAAAGATAACTTTGTGGCAGACGCCCTATGAAGGATAACAATATCCGATCTAATTGACATGAACAAAAAAATCCTGAAAGTCACTACCAGGTACCAAAGTAGACAAAACAATTTCTGCGCAGAAAATAAACAAGAACTATTGCCAAGGCAAAATCTTGAAAAAGCTTCCGAGCCCAACGTATATGACGTTATTGTAAATGACGAAGTACGAAAAGTAGTGACCTTGCGAATAACTGATTCCTCGACCACATTCAAACATGGCAAGAAAGTTATAGCAAGAATTGACATTTGCGATATGTATACCAATGGAATTCTCGACTTAGGTCAGTTTTTTCAAAGGCTCGAAAAAGAAGCCGGTATACTTAGTATCACCAAAGTCAAAGTGGCACCGAGCGAAAAGATCTTTGAAACTATTTCAATAGAATCTTTAAAAAATATGGGCAATAGAATTTTACAATTTTTAAGAGTAGCGCTACTCAAGCCGGTGACCCAAGTAAATAATAAGAAAGAAAAAGAAGCTATATTGTCTACATTCCATGACGATCCCATTCAAGGAGGTCATACAGGCATAAATAAAACAATTACAAAAATAAAGAGACGATATTATTGGAAAAACATGACTAAATGTGTAAAAAAGTACATTAATAAATGTCAAAAATGCCTGACGTCGAAAACGACAAAACATACAAGATCACCTATGATTATAACCGAAACACCACTATATGCTTTTGACAGAGTGATAGTAGACACGATCGGTCCACTACCACATTCGGAAAATGGGAATGAATACGCAATCACATTAATATGTGACCTGACAAAGTATTTAGTAGCAGTTCCTGTTGCAAACAAAAGTGCAACAACTGTAGCAAAAGCCATATTCGAATCTTTTATTCTGAAGTACGGTCCAATGAAGACGTTCATTACGGACATGGGAACAGAATATAAAAATTCCATTATTACTGCGCTGTGCAAATATTTGAAAATAGATAACATAACATCTACAGCACACCATCACCAGACATTAGGTACCGTTGAAAGAAGTCATAGGACCTTCAACGAGTACATTCGTTCATATATTTCAGTAGATAAAACTGATTGGGACATATGGTTACAGTATTTCGTGTATTGTTTTAACACAACACCATCAGTAACACATAATTATTGTCCATATGAACTTGTATTTGGTAGACAAAGTAACCTACCAATTCAATTTAATAGCGTTAATACTATAGATCCAATATATAATATAGAAGACTATTCTAAGGAAGTTAAGTTTATATTAGAAAACGCGTATAAAAGAGCTAGAATAATTTTAGAAAACAATAAAATTAAGCAAAAAGAAATAAATGATAAAAAAGTATCGGATTTTAAAATAGAAATAGGAGACAAGGTTTTCTTAAAAAACGAAACTGGTCATAAGCTTGATTCAGTGTATTTAGGACCCTTCGATGTTGTAGAAATAGGTAAAAATAACAATATAAAAATTAGAAACAATAAAGGTAGGATACAAAAAGTACATAAAGATAGATTAAAAAAAAAAAAAATAAAATAAATATATAATATCAAAAGTTAATTAAAAAAAATATATATATATATGTTCATAAAATTTTTTTTATGGATTCATCTATTATAAAAAATATATTCATATGATTTCGAAAAGAAAAGAGAGAAAGAAAATTTGTCTAAGCAGACACAATCTAAAACACAAAAAAAAAAAAAATTTTTTTTTTTCCTAATATACACATTTACCTTACCCTTATTTTACCTTTAATTATAATTAATTAATATGATTATTAATAACTCCATAATATTACGTTATTCTCTAAAAAGGGGAGGTGTAGTATATTCATGCAAATAATCATTCAGTACAATGAGCTCAACTTGTAACACTCTGTTGCAAGTATAAACAATTAAACATATACGCACTAAAATATAATTGTGCACTTGAATATGTTTATATATATACATTGATGTATGTACATAAACATATTCACATAAATCTACAGCTAAGCATGATCATATATGTATGTACATTTGTATATGCACATACATATATTCACATAAGCAATGTATGCACAAGCGTAACATGAGCTAGAGCCAGGCCAGCGTGTGAACGCTGACCAAGCACTTTGATGCAAGCGCTCCAACAATATGTATGTATGTACTGACACTCTCCCTCTCTTTTGTAGCTGTCGCATAAGTCGCAGCATAAGAATATGTATGTAAACTTAGCTTAAGCAAAATAATAATTTGGAATAAAGAATCATTCTAAAAACGACTATGCATGGACACTGACGTGTTCATCTTGGATATACTATTTTTTTATCAAAGAAACCCGGTCTTGGTATATATATAACAGTAGCAAACGCAATAATTCTAGTTAATCTGCGACCTTCGCGAAGCCGTTTAAATTCCTATGAAATAAAAGAAACGCA
The DNA here is from genome assembly GCF_018151085.1 of Drosophila tropicalis. NCBI lineage: Eukaryota > Metazoa > Arthropoda > Insecta > Diptera > Drosophilidae > Drosophila > Drosophila tropicalis. Next base: position 61,680 of record NW_027172470.1, read on the forward strand.
GATCAGCCCTGCTTTGCTGTACAATTTTCGTTTCAAGATCACTCTCCCTAAATCTGTCAAACAGACAAGTCGTGGTTTCGCGGACGAACGGACGGACGGACGGACATGGCTATTTGAACTCGTCTCGTCGTGCTGATCAAGAATATGTATACTTTGTATGGTCGGAGATGCTTCGTTCTATGCGTTGCACACTTCTGACCAAAATTAATATACCCTTTTTGCAAGGGTATAAAAAAAAATTTTTTGTTTTGTGTTGCCAAGTGAATGTGAAATGTTGGTTTCAAAAGAATAAAAATAAAGTTTTAATTTTTTGTGTCCGGGGTTCAAATCTCCAAAAGTGCATGATATAAAAAATAAAGAATATCCGCTGAAAATTAAAGTGGTTGGAACTCAAAGAGTTAATTTGGAAGTCGAATTTTACATTCTCATTGGCGACATAAATGAATAAAAATTTAAAAAAAAAGAAAAAGGGAATAACGTTCAGCAATTGACGGGCACTCGTGAACGTGGCGGTTTGCTGTCACCTACAAAAAATATTAATGAGTGTCAAATCCACCGCGAGTGGCAAGTTATGAAGAATAGAATAAAATAAAAAAGCGCAGGTATTGGCCAACAGTGGTGCTTCCCACCGAAGGTATCCTCCCAAATGAGGATGTGGAGTCACCTCCACCTAAGTAGGTCCTTGTTACGACTAAAAGGGATAATGGAGATCTCCCTTAACCGACATAGGGGGCATCAAGATAAACAGCCTTGCGACAATTAAGAACGAAAATATTCATAAATTGAAAACAAAAAGCAAATAAAATTGTAAATTAACATAATAAACAAAAAAAATATTAAACATAAAACAACAATATGAAAAAGAAAAAAAACATATATTAACGACAAAAATTTGTAAATACAAACACTTATTCCATTTTTCATCTTTTTACATAGCACCATCGTTCTTTGGACAATTTGGAATCGTTGAAAAACGGAAGAACTGCATACTACACTGTTATATTTGGAGAAAGAAGAAATACTCACAACATTAACAAACGATAATTAAATAACGGGTGAGTGAAGAAGTTGCCCCTTAGAAATTGTACATATTTATTTTCGGGCGAATAAATCCCACACATACCCAATTTAAGCTAATTTTGATTCAGCAATAAAGTTCGAAAACAAAACTTAATGAATAAAACGAAAAATCATACCCAATTTTATTCTAGAAAAAATGAAATTACACTATTGAAATAAACTAAAAAAATGTATTATTTTTATATTTTTTTAAAAATCGAAAAACTGAAAAAAACTTATTATTTTACTAAAATCAAAAAATAAGTTGGAGAACAGAAAAAAGTACAAACAATGGAAGAAATCAATCAGTCAATTACATGTTTGGTAGAACAAGTGGCAGTGTTGACCGAGGAGCTAGATAGGCGTGGGAAACTGTGGTCGAAGTGGCTAGCCCACCCACTCGCGCAACAAACGAATATGACCTTATGCAGATAGCAACCCTCCCCCGATTGCGCAAAGAAGAAGTGCAGGAAAATAGAAAAGTGACAGTTCGTACTAAGTCTGGTAAACTCATTCACAAGGCACACCTTAAATCTAACCGTAAGCGTTCATAATTCGCACATTTGGCCTTACTACTATTAATTTTTCGTTGTTGCTGTTTTTTCTACGATTTTCTTTGGGTATGTCGCGATTAAAAAATTATTCGAAATCACTATCTTTTATCAAAGTAATTAATAACTGGCACTCTTCACAAACCTGGTAAATAATAATAAACAATACCATTTAAGAATACTAACCTAACATCATAAGTAATATTTAATGTCTCCACCACCACAATAATAATAAACAATACTATTTAAGAATACTAACCTAACATTATAAGTAATATTTAATGTCTCCACCACCACAACTTTATAATTGAAGATGCAAGACAAAAAGCTGCTCTGATTGCAGATAGCTATGCTGACAAGACATTAAATGGACTTGACAAAACGTCTGTCCTATTTTGCCGACCCAGAACCTCTCGATTGGGCATTCATGGAAAACATTACTGGTATCACCTACACACCTAGGCTGCAACGTGTTGATCCTCGGGACGCAGATCTTTAGAGGGGGAGGAGTTAACACCATACAACAGCATTAGCAGCGGCAGCAGCATCAGCGGAAGCAGCAGCAGCGCCAACATCAGCGGCAGCAGTAGCAGCGCCAGCTGCAGCAGCAGAGTGGGCAGAACGGGCATGGAGGCCGAAGCCGAAGGTGGCTGGGTGGAGAACACGCGAGAGACATTACAAGAGAATAATAGAATAAAACCATTATAACGTGAGATCGAAGTCTTGATGACTGGGTGGTGTGCGTGCCGTTGGGGGACGGAAATCAAATCCTTGCTACTGCAAGGTGACCTCATCAAATAAGAGGAAGTTAACTTGTATGTATATGTAGATACCTATGCACGTGTAGTTATTGCTTCCTTTTCGCTTGACTTTTTCGCCAATATTTTGCGTAGAAAAAAATTCCTATTGAAAATATATCATATTCTTTTGCCTGACTTTTGACAGCCAGTAATTGCGTTAATATGCAATCCGACGTAGATGAAAATTCAGATTGAATGGCAAAAGGTTTTATGTCTGAAAAAAAATTGTATAGTAGCCATATGTAGGAAATGAAGTGTCAGGCAGGCATAATCATTGCAATCGTTTGGTACCGAGTGAGCGAGATAGAACGACACGCAGCGGCCGTACCTGGTCGACTCATTCATGGAAAAATAAAGCAGAAGCGTCGATCGGAAAGCACTCGCAATCGTACTCTCGCCTCGATCACATCGCACACCCAAATTTCCCACTAAGGCCATTATAACAAATAATAAATACATGTATTCTTAACACAAAGAAACATTGTTAATAAATAATAAAGTTTAAATAAGGAAATCACATCCTTAAATAATATTGAAATAAATAACTAGAATAATTCCAATCCTACACATATTTAATTAAATGCAGACAAGCCATAACTGATTTTCAAACATTTTAAATGGCCATAAAAAAACACAAACCACTTTATAAGCAAATCTAACTACTAAAAAAATAGAGCTGAAATATAACAATAATAATAATAAACCAAAAAAATTTAATGTAACACAAAAACAAAAAAATTAAAATCTATAAGCTTGTGTGTGTGGTCTGAATTTTTGTTGTGCGGCAAGCTGTTTTTCCATTACCAGAATATTTCATAAAAATTGATAAAGATATCGCAAATGTATTGTAATTCAAACATTTGTTTTCAGTTTGGAAAATCAAAAAGTGGCATAAATAACCTTAACAGCTCAATATTTAATTTAAAAATTTCGTTAATTTTTTGTAACTTTAATGTTAAATTTGACTTTTCGTGAATTATTAAAAGAAAGCCAAATATGTGATAGATATGAAAGTAAGCATCATTGAATTTGATTGTTGTTGCTGTCACTGATGCTTATGGCCTCGCATATAAAAAAATGTATATTTTCATATTTTGCCACGCCCACTTCCGCCTCAATAATATTATTTCACTACGCGATCCATTAGGCCAAAATTGGCCGTTGGCTAGCGGAGGCGCTAGAGTGCTCGTGTGTTTGTAGAGTGAGCGTAGTATGGTATGGGCATGTTAAAACAATTTGGTATACATACATTTCGTTTTCGAAATTTGAAATATTTGTTTCACCTGGTGTATGGTATACCCAAGTCGGCAAGTCGACTTACTTACTTCATTTACATTGAGTTTTGAACAACAAATCCTTTTGGGTGTGCCAGAGAATAAAATTATTAGTAGAAAGGACTGAGATTAGTTCTGCATGGATAGCTTTTGAGGAAAAGCAAACAAATATGGACAAATATGTTTTGTAGGGAACTTTGCTTCGAATGCGGTACGAAGAAAGAAATGGTCCACATAGATCCACTCCGCATATCAAAAACGGGAGTTCGGCCTGGATCCACACTGTTAGGCGCAGAATCGATATTAAAACCTTATCAAGTAAAGTTATGAGTCTTTGGAAGCAATAACGGCATTCTAGTGGCAAGGACGGCCTCAAACACGGTGATGAACAATAAACCACTGTGTTTAATTTCTCATAAGAACTTAACTTTATTTTTACTTAAACTTCACTGAACTGTGTCTGCCACTGCCAGAACACGTCTTGATCGTTCGTTTGCTTGCTTATTACTAAATTTTCAATTCTTACGCAACTACGTAGGTCATATAGGTTTATAAAGAGTGACAGAGACAGAGCATACCAGACTGACGCCAGTATATTCTAGAAAACTTAAGAGAAAATACAAAAACAAAAGCATTGTGAGATGTGCAAGATCATTCATGAGTCTTTGCCTTGCTGCGTATAGCAATGCAAGTCAAATGACAATTGGTTCCTCAACATCCCGCCCCCCTGAAACTCCGTTTCTGAACCCGGTAGGGCTGCAATCCTTGTGATAGGGCGAGTGACTTCTCCTGATTTGGTGAGAACCTGAACCGCTCTGACGAGGTCATCATCTCCTGTGAACACCTGAGTTACCCGTCCTAAGAGCCATGCCGATGGGGGCGCGTTAGATTCCTTGATGAGTACAAGTTTACCGATCGCAATGTTTGGTAACTTGGTGGTCCATTTCGGGCGCTGTTGTAGCGATGTCAAGTATTCTTGATGCCAACGCTTCCAAAATCCTTGAAGCATTGCTTGAACATGCTGCCAGTAGCTCAATCGATTGGTCGGAATCTGCAAATAGCCGTCTTCAGGAACTGCTGTATATGTTCTGCCAATTAAGAAATGTGCCGGTGACAGGTAGGCAATTTCAGTATCCGATGCTGTGCACAATGGTCGCGAATTAACGACAGATTCTATTTGCGAGAGCAGTGTGTGCATCTGCTCAAAGGTGAGGACGTTGGTTCCTATTACACGTCGCAAATGCAGCTTAACCGAGCGTACTGCCGACTCCCACTTACCACCCCAGTGTGGTGAATATGGAGGAATAAAATTCCATTTGATGCCTTGATCCGCAAGGGCTTTTGAAACGACATCATTGTGCTCGCGTGAAGCGAGAAGCTGTACCATTTCGTCTAGTGCACGTTTTGCACCAACAAAGTTGCGCCCGTTATCGCTATACATTTGGGAGCACTTCCCACGACGAGCCATAAAACGTTTTAATGCCGCCAAGAATGTGTCGGTGCTGAGATCAGTGGCCAGCTCCAGATGAAGAGCTGAAGTAACCATACATACAAACAGGCAAATGTAGCCCTTTTCCTTCCTGGGGTTTCGTCCCTTGTGAACCTTCAACAAGATAGGTCCAGCATAATCGCATCCAGTATGCTCAAATGGAAAGGCTTGTCGCACTCGAACAGCCGGTAAATTGGCCATTAACTGATTTGCTGTGTGATGGCGCTGTCTAAAACAGTTTAAACACTCATGTGTGATACGTCGAATAAGGTTTCGTGCGCCAATGATCCAATATTTCTGGCGAATTATTACAAACATTGCTGAAACTCCTGGATGAAGATTGACCTTATGCTCATGTTTCAGCAGCAATTCCACAAGGCGATGTTGTTTCGGCAAAACTACTGGATGCTTGGCATCTGCAGGCAATTGCGACCTTTCCAAACGTCCACCCACACGTACAATTCCATCTTCGTCAACGAAGGGAGATAGTTTGCTTAAAATTGATCGTCGCTCCACCGATTGCTTCCTCAAAAGCAGCTGTCTATCGTCATTGAATTGATTTTGTGCCTGTCGTAGGCAAAACTTCCTTGCTCTGGTAACTTCATCGAACTTTAGAGGTCCTGAATATTTAGACTTGCTTGATTTGATTCGATGAACGAAGCGGAATACATATGCGACCACTCGAACCAGTCTGATCCAAGATGATGTCCTTCCGAGTAGTACCTCAAATGGGGAATCCTCAATATCCTTGGAAATGGTTGTCAAGATTTTGGTTTTGAACTCAAGTTCTGCTGCTGGCTTGAGAATTGAGCAGCAAGTTGGTGGTCTGTTCATTGTCTCTGAGTATAGTGTACAGTCGTGCAGCCAAGATGGTCCCTTCCACCATAGATCAAAGTTAATTAAGTCACTCGCTAGCATGCCTCGTGATGCACAATCCGCAGGATTCTCTTTAGTGCTGACATGTCTCCAAGCGCTACGTGGTATGGTCTCTAGTATTTCTGCCGTTCGGTTTGCGACAAATGTTTTAAGTTTACAGGGTTGATGCGAAAGCCATGACAAAACGATTGTAGAATCGGTCCATGCGTGTATCTTAACATCCTTCTGGCGCAGACCAGACCTTACTGCTTGGAATAAACGAGCTAATAGTAGAGCTCCGCAAAGTTCCAACCGTGGCAACGACTTCTGCTTTAATGGTGAAACTCTTGTTTTAGCTGCAATGAGTGCCACTCCGATGCTTCCATCTAGGTGTGTCACACGGTTGTAAATGACAGCAGAGTAAGCCTTTAACGAAGCATCTGAAAATCCATGGAGTTCGATGTCATCGGGTTGATTGTCTACAAATCGTGGTATCTTCAAGTTCCTTAACGTGAAAATGTCCTTTCTGAATGTTTGCCATAAGTGCGCTTGCTTCGTTGGCAGTTCCGAGTCCCAATCCAGATTAAGCAGCCATAATTCTTGGAGCAGAATTTTAAAATTGATCACCACTGGCGCCAAAATGCCGAGTGGGTCAAAGATGCGTGCCGTGTCAGATAGCACTTGTCGCTTCGTACAAGTCATATGTTCCGATAATGAAACCTTATATGTTAGGACGTCTTCTCCAGGACGCCAATGCAGCCCAAGCACCTTTGCTGCCATCTTTGAGAAATCGATTTCATTTCCCTCGTTGCTGGCAATTCGTTTACTATTCGAGACCCATTTGCTTAGCTCCAATTGTGCCCGTGACATAAGGAGTGTCAGCTCTTCCTTAATGTCGAGCAGTTCTTGTTCGTTCATGGCTCCTGTCAGTACGTCATCGACGTAGAAATCATCCAAAAGTATCCTAGCCGCCCTTGGAAACTCGTATTCGTGATCAGTTGCCAGTTGTTCCAGCACTCTAACTGCCAGAAACGGTGCACATGCCGTGCCATAGGTGACTGTGGTCAACTTGTAATGCTTCAATGGTTCCTCAGGGTCTTCTCTCCAAAGGATTCGTTGAAAATTCTGATGTTCAGGGGCCACTAAAATCTGTCTGAACATTTTGACGATGTCCGCAGAAAATACGAATCTGTGCATTCGAAAACGCAGACAAACGTTGAAGAGGTTGCGTTGTATACATGGGCCAATGTGAAGTGCGTCGTTAAGAGATCGTCCATCCCGATCTTGAAATGATCCATCGAACACCACCCGCAGCTTGGCGCCTATGACTGGATGGTGTGGCAAAAAGAATGACTTCATACATACGTTTGTGTCTTCGTCTGCAGCTACTTCCTTCATGTGACCCAGCTGGATATACTCTCTCATAAACTGAGTATATTTTAACTTCAAGCTGGAGTCCTTCATTAGACGACGCTCGACTGCGAGAAAGCGCGATCTTGCTCCTTGAAATGTATCCGCAAATTGTGGGTTTTGTTCCTTGAAGGGCAAATCGACTATGTATCTTCCATTCGAGTTGCGGTTGTGGGTACGGCGGAAGTGCGTTTCGACCTTTTCATCCTCTTTGTTTACAGTTGTGTGTGATGGAACTTCCTCTAGTTCCCAAAATCTTTGCAGTAGTCCATCTATATTAACCGTAGTCAGCAATGACGTAGATGATGTTTGCAATCTTGAAGTGTATACCGATGTGATTACCCATCCAAATATGGTGTTAACTGCAATAGGGTGCCCTTGACCATCGCATAACTTCTCTCCGGTGAGAACTAACCAAATGCAATCATTGCCCAGCAAAATGTCGATTGAGGCGTTAGTTCTGAAGTCAGGGTCAGCCATTTGGTATCCCTTAAATACCGACAGTGATGAAGCATCAATGTTTTCACGTGCCAATGGTGAGGTGATCTTTCCTAATATGTGAGCTTTAATATCGATGCAATGACTCGACACACGAGACATCATCTGGAGAGAGCAGAAACCTCTGGTTATTCCCGCCTTGACGTCTGAGATGCCCGATGTGGCAACTCGAAATGGCGAACGTGCAAGCCCCAACGTCTGTACGCACCGTTCCGAAATGAATGACAAGTCTGAGGCGCTATCCAATAAAATACGGCACGTCAGCAAGGCTCCTTGAGAATTTCGGACGTGTACCAATGCAGTAGGTAGAGTGCTTCTTCGTTGGCCATTTGGCTTACTGGGTCTGGTTACATTCATCATTGCTATCGCTGATGCCGCTGGTGACTCCTCAGAAACCTGGCCTGAGTTGCCTTGGTGCTGCTCTGAGCTATTTTGCGGTGTAGAATGGCCTTCAGAATGCAGCATAGAATGATGGCGGCGCTTGCAATACTTGCAAGAAGACTTCGAGCCACAAGCGCTTACTCCATGTCCAGTTCTCAAACAATTAAAACACGTATGTTTCTCCTTCGCAAAGGTGTAACGTTGCTTGACAGTCAAGCTCTGGAATTGAGGACAAGCCGACAGTATGTGCTCAGTACTATGACATTTCATACAATTACCTGTAATGGCAAGCATGGTGCGTGCTTGCCTTTTTCCCTTTTCATCCCTCGGTTTGCTCGCTACATGATCGATAACTTGACTGAGCTCAAGGCGATCGCATCGTGAGTCCAAAAACTTGAGCAACTCTTCAATGGTAGGATTTTCGATATCTTGGCTTTTGTCGATCCATTCACGTCGGGTAGCCTCATCAACCTTGTTGATGAGCAAGTATATGAGCCAACAGTCACGGCCCGTTTGTCCAGAAGCGTCTAAAGCCCGAATAACATCACTGGCTCCGCAAGTCAGAGCGCGTAGCGATGATGAGTTTTGCCCAACAGCTTTTGGCAATGCGGTGAATGTGTCCATCAGTAAATTCACCAAGTAACGGGGCTTTTCATATCGATCACTCAATGATTTCCATGCAGTGACGTAATTTGCATCCACTACGGGCAGATGCTGGATGAGTATCGCTGCTTCTCCTATGACGCATGACTTAAGGTGATGAAACTTTTGGATATTCGTTAAAGTTGTCTTTCCGTGAATGGTACTCTCAAACAGGTCTTTAAAGGCATGCCATTCCTTGTAATCTCCACCGAAGGGCTTGATGTTGATTTTCGGTAACTCACAATCTCTTGTTGCCGCTGTTGCAACCGACTGTGAGCCTGACGAAGACGAAGATTGCTGTGGCGAGAGCAATCTCTCAACCAATAGTTGCTGCTGCTCCATTTGCCGTCGCTGGTGTTCCATTTGACTCTGCATCTGGAGTTCCATTTGACGCTGCTGGTGTTCCATTTGACTCTGCATCTGGAGTTGTAGTTGTTGCTGTTGATTCTGCATTTGTTGCAGAATTCCTTGGAAGAGCGAACCATCGTTACCAGCCGCGCCGATTTCTTCCAACTTGCCAGACGGAGCCAAGGCAGCTCGTAAAGCCTTAAGGCGGGCATTTGCTATTTCATATTTCTCCTCGTATATCCCGAAGTCTTCGGTAGGGTCCACATAACCCTCTAGTTTGTCGTATTTGGCCAATTCGTCGCCAGACTTCACGAACTCGTTCCACGCATTGGACAAAGTTTCCAATTTGGTGTCAATTGCGAAGACGTCGGCATCCTGTGCAGGATTCTCTGCATATCCATATATGCGGGTAATGGTTGTCTTCAATCTTCCTCTGGCCTTTATGAATGTTTTCATTTCCTCCATGATGAAATACCAAGAAATCTCCACTGCTTGTGTGGACCAAAAATTTCAAGACGCGTCTTTTTCCAGAGATGTGTTCCCTCACGATCTCGTCGATTATATCGATAACAGATACCGATAGGCGAGTGGCGCCACCGTTTGTCCGCGCTTTTTCCAATAAGCACGCGATTGTCTATTCGATAGTAGGCCAGAACTATCGACTACTAACTTTGAGGTTAACAATTAATTGCAACCACGTTGCAACAAATTATTAAGCAATGAGTAACAAACAAACAATGCCCAACGATCCGGCTCGAAGGACCAAATTATGATGAACAATAAACCACTGTGTTTAATTTCTCATAAGAACTTAACTTTATTTTTTTACTTAAACTTCACTGAACTGTGTCTGCCACTGCCAGAACACGTCTTGATCGTTCGTTTGCTTGCTTATTACTAAATTTTCAATTCTTACGCAACTACGTAGGTCATATAGGTTTATAAAGAGTGACAGAGACAGAGCATACCAGACTGACGCCAGTATATTCTAGAAAACTTAAGAGAAAATACAAAAACAAAAGCATTGTGAGATGTGCAAGATCATTCATGAGTCTTTGCCTTGCTGCGTATAGCAATGCAAGTCAAATGACAATTGGTTCCTCAACACACGGATAAGTCGAATATTTTGAGTACCGATCTGTTTATTTGAAATGAGTGGATTTAATTTTTAAAGCTCAGGATTCAGACTTCGTCCTGCTTGTAAGTCCTTTAGTTCTTTCGCAAATACATCACTCTGAATTGAAGAGATTATATGATTAAAAGCCAATTTAAATTCTTCTATTGAAACGCTTTTTGTAGCACTTATCGTATTATTGCGGTTAATACTAGTTCGGTTGAAAACACCTAAAACGTATGCTAAGACTGTTACAATCATACGAAACGATGATAGTCTACTAATGCTCTTCTCAGCTATGCTCTTTTCTTTATAACTAGCATGTTTCGTAGTTCTAACTCTTTGGGCTCGAAATCTGTCTTTCTTTCAGATTTCGGCTAATGCAATGCTTCAAGTGCTACGAACTTTGGTCCATGAAATCAAATTGAAAAAAAAATTTTTATCAATTTGTGTTTTATTTTAGTCCATGCTTGGCACAAAGATATACTTTGTGATTGGGTGGGCACAACTCTCGTTCTTGAAATGATCAATTAAGTTACATATTTTCATGGATTTCACACTTATTTTTGCCATCTAGTCTGTAAGAGATCTCTGCAAACGGGTCATCCCAGTCCAAGCGCTGGATCCACAAGTCTTCGATCAGGATTTTGTAGCGCACTGCAACTGGCACTAACAATCATAGCAAATCATAGAGAACAAATCAAAATAATATAAAATAATATAAAAATGTACCCAAAATTCTGTTGGCAGATTACATTCATAATCTGCTGGTGTTAATTCTAAACCGGCCTTGGAAAGCAACTTGGTAACTTCATTCGTCTTAACAATGAGTTCTTTGATTGAGTCAGCTCCATAAAGTAGACCATCAACGTACATATCCTCAGCTAATACAGTAGATCCAATTGTAAATAATTCTTTATATGCCTCTGACATGAATTTTAAGGAGAAATGGAGCGGACGACATCCCATATGTATTCAATTGAAATAGTTGAAGAGGTTCTTGCGGTGACCTTCTCCACAAGATTTGTTGAAAACTTCTATCCTCAGGAGAAATTGTCTGTACATTTTTGGTCTGTCAGCTGTAACGGCATCACGGTACAAACGAAACGAGAGTATATGAAAACTTAGTAATAAGCAAGCAAACGAACGATCAAGACGTGTTCTAGCAGTGGCAGACACAGTTCAGTGAAGTTAAAGTAAAAATAAAGTTAAGTTTTTATGAGAAATTAAACACAGTGGTTTATTGTTCATCATATTTTGGTCCTTTTAGCCGGATCGTTGGGCATTGTTTGTTTGTTGCTCATTGGTTAATAATTTGTTGCAATTCGGTGGCAATTAATTGTTAACCTCAAATTTAGTAGTCGATAGTTCTGGCCTACTATCGAATAGGCAATCGCGTGCTTATTGGAAAAATCGCGGATACAAACGGCGCCATACGCCTTTCGGTATCTGTTATCGATAAATCGACGAGATCGTGAGAGAACACATCTCTAGGAGAAACAAGCATCTTAAAATTTTGGGTCCACACAAGCAGTGGAAATTTCCTGGTATTTCATCATGGAGGAAATGAAAACGTTCATCAAGGCCAGAGGAAGATTGAAGACAACCATTACCCGCATATATGGATATGCAGAAAATCCAGCACAGGACGCCGACGATTTTACAATTGACACCAAATTGGAAACTTTGTCCAATGCGTGGAAGGAATTCCCACAAGCGGAATTTCCCAGCTCGACAATGACAAGACATTAGCGGTTAGGCCAAGAAATTAATGAGCTCTAATCATGAGAAATGTTTTCCGACCGTTTTAAGTCTTGTTTACATACACCCAACATACGTTTCGCCTCACACAGTCGTTTGCTCATTGATGTGTCTATATAACAAACGATTTTAGTTAATTGAAGGCACGTAATAGAATGGTTTTTGTGCTGAGACTTGAATCTATTTTTGGTTAACTGGCAACTGGCTGGAATCATGTTTTCATGGACATTAAATTTGTCTAGTATGTAAAGGCGGAAAATGAGAAACAGAAAGTTGTCATTGTTCTCTGCTTTATGCTTTGGGGTAGGAGAAACTTTTTTGGTAACTTTTTTATTTTTTTGCTGTCACCTGCAGAAAATCACACGGTTCAACGGTTCAATAAGCAAATTACAAAAGGTCCTTTAAGGATTATTGTACTTGTTTTACTGTCTTGTGTCCTTTTTAAGAGAGTGAGAGATGACAAATATTGAAATGATGTGACTCTTTGACATTAAGTTTGCCAAGTCTGGTGACGAATTGGCCAAATACGACAAACTGGAGGGTTATGTGGACCCTACTGAAGACTACGAGATATACGAGAATAAATATGAAAGGGTGAATGCTCGCCTTAAGGCTTTACGAGCTGCTTTGGCTCCGTCTGGCAAGTTGGAAGAAATCGGCGCGGCTGGCAACGATGGATCGCTGGAAATTCTTCAACAAATGCACAATCAACAGCAACAAACACAACTGCAGATGCAACGTCAAATGAAACAGCAGCAACTATTTGTTGAGAGATTGCTCTCGCAATATTCGTCTTCGTCAGGCTCACAGTCGGCTGCAACGCCGGCAACAAGAGATTGTGAGTTACCCAAAATTCACATCAAGCCCTTCGGTGAAAGATTATAAGGAATGGCATGTTTTCAAGGACCTGTTTGAGAGTACCATTCATGGAAAGACAACACGAATATAGAGAAGACATGTGGCATAGGAGAAGCAGCGATACTCATCTAGCATTTGCCTGTATTAAATTCTAATTACGAGGTTGCATGGAAATCGTTGAGTTATCGCTACGAAAAGCCCCGTTATTTGGTGAATTTGCTTATGGATACATTCACCGCCTTGCCAAAAGCTGTCAGGCACAACATTTCATCGCTACGCGCTCTGACTTGCAGAGCCAGTGATGTAATTCGGGCTTTAGACGCTTCTGGACAAACGTGCCTTGACTGTTGGCTTATATACTTGCTCATCAGCAAGGTTGATGAGACTACCCGACGTGAATGGATTGGGAAAAGCCAGGATATTGAAAATTACACCATTGAAGAAGGTGTCGATCATGTAGCGAGCGAACCGAGGGATGATGCCACTACAGGTAATTGTATGAAATGTCATAGTACTGAGCACATACTGTCGGCTTGTCCTCAATTCCAGAGTTTGACTGTCAAGCAACGTAACACCTTTGCGACGGAGATGTTTTAATTGTTTGAAGACTGGACATGGAGTAAGCGCTTGTGGCTCGAAGTCTTCCTGCAAGTATTGCAAGCGCCACCATCTTTCTTTTCTGCATTCTGAAGGCTATTCTACACAGCATAAAAGCGCAGAGCAGAAATCAATCAAAGATTGCTCTCGCCATCTTCGTCTTCGTCAGGCTCACAGTCGGCTGCAACGCCGGCAACAAGCGATTATGAGTTACCCAAAATTCACATCAAGTTATCGCTACGAAAAGCCCCGTTTTTTTGGTGAATTTGCTTATGGATACATTCACCGCCTTGCCAAAAGCTGTCAGGCACAACATTTCATCGCTACGCGCTCTGGCTTGCAGAGCCAGTGATGTAATTCGGTAATTGTATGAAATGTCATAGTACTGAGCACATACTGTCGGCTTATCCTCAATTCCAGAGCTTGACTGTCAAGCAACGTAACACCTTTGCGACGGAGATGTTGTAATTGTTTGAAGACTGGACATGGAGTAAGCGCTTGTGGCTCGAAGTCTTCTTGCAAGTATAGCAAGCGCTGCCATCTTTCTTTGCTGCATTCTGAAGGCTATTTTTACACAGCATAAAAGCGCAGAGCAGCATCAAGGCAATTCAAAGCGCTCCTCGAAATATATCCGCAATTGTTTGCTTTGTTCCTTGAACGGCAAATTGACTATGTATCTTCCATTTGAGTTGTGGTTGTGCTTATATGTGATGGAACTTTCTCTAGTTCCCAAAATCTCTGCAGTAGTCCATCTATATTGATCGTAGTAAGCAATGACGTAGATGGTAGTTCCAATCTTGAAGTGTACACCGATGTGATTACCCATCCAAATATGGTGTTAATTGCAATATGGTGCCCTTGACCATCGCATAACTAAGCGTTAAAGCGTTATATCTGAAGTCAGGGTCAGCCATTTGGTATCCATTAAATACAGACAGTGACAAAGCATCAATATTTTCACGTGCCAATGGTGAAGTGATCTTTCCTAAAACGTGCGCTTTAATATCGATGCAATGACTCGACACACGAGACCTCATCTGAAGAGAGCAGAAACCTCTAGTTATTCCCACCTTGACGTCTGAGATGCCCCATGTGGCAACTCAAAATGACGAACGTGCAAGCCCCAACGTCTGTACGCACCGTTCCGAAATAAAAGACAAGCCTGAGGCGCTATCCAATAAAATACGTCACGTAAACAAGGTTGATGCCGCTGGTGCTTCCTCAGAAGCCTGGCCTGAGTTGCCTTTCTCCCAGTCGATCGTCGTCTAATAAAGGATGCCATCTTGAAGTTAAAATATACTCAGTTTATGAGAGAGTATATCCAGCTGGGTCCCATGAGAGTAGTTGCAGACAAAGCCACAAACGTATGCAAGATGTCATTCTATTTGCCACACCATCCAGTCATAGGTACCAAGCTGCGGGTGGTGTTCGACGGATCATTTCAAGATCGGGATGGACGATCTCTTAACGACGCACTTCACATTGGCCCATTCATACAACGCAACCTCTTTAACGTTTGTCTCCGTTTTCGAATGCACAGATTCGTATTTTCTGCGGACGTCGTCAAAATGTTTAGATAGATTTCGGTAGCACCTGAACATTAGGATTTCCAACGAATTCTTTGGAGAGATGACCCTGAGGAACCATTGAAGCTATATTTGACCACAGTTATCTATGGCACGGCATGTGCACCGTTTCTGGCTGCAACAACTGGCAACTGATCACGAATACGAGTTTCCAATAGCTGCTGAGATATTTTTGGATGATTTCTACGTCGATGACTTACTGACAGGAAAGGTATTCCATATGTCACGGGCACAATTAGAGTTAAGCAAATGGGTCTCGAATAGTAAACGAATTGCCAGCAACGAGGAAAATAAAATTGATTTCTGAAAGATGGCAGCAAAGGTGATTGGGCTGCATTGGACCTTTTCACGATGCTTCGTTAAAGGCTTACTCTGCTGTTATTTACAACCTTGTGACACACTTAGATGAAAGCATCGGAGTGGCACTCATTGCAGCTAAAACAAGAGTTTTACCATTAAAGCAGAAGTCGTTGTTACAATCGTTTTTTCATGGCTTTCGCATCAACCCTGTAAACTTAAAACATTTATAGCACACGTAGCGCTTGGAAAAAACATATTAGTCTTCCTTGTAATTCTCCCTTGTTTCCCTTAATACTCAAGTTATTTTCTTTCAACTTTTCTTTCAGCTCTGCTACCGTGAATTGCAAGATTTCGTCGTGTGGCATAATTTAAATTCAAACAAATTATATAACAAATAATGTATCTTAAGCTAACGTTAGTGGGTTAAGTTAATTAATATCAATCTATAATGTTATACAAATGTTTTACTCTTCGGTTAAGGCCCTTTAATACTTGCTCTTGTATCTCCACTCCGTTGTCGTCCCTCTCGAAAGCCATAATCGCTGCGTACGCCTCTGTACTCGATCGTCGCGTCACACACACTTTTGGGATTGATGCAGCCGTCGGTATGAGTGTTGTCTCTGCAAACTCTTTGTCGTCGTTGGTGTGAATGCTGCTTTCTGGATCTCCTTGTGTCTTTTCGGCCTCAATACCGCACTTCCACTTGCAATGATTGATGCCGTCGTCTGTGTGAATATTGCTCTCTTGGTGTCTGCCTGATCGCCGCTCTCTGAATACTTGCGATGGTTGATGCCGTCGTCTGTGAGAGAGCTTCTCGTCTGGGTTTTGCACTCTCTGTGCCTCGACGTTCGCACCGTCTGTACCACGTTGTTTGCGCTCTCTGTGCCTCGTCGTTCGCACCGTCTGTACCACGTTGTTTGCGCTCTCTGTGGCTCGTTGCCTCCTCTCTTAGGTCTTCGTCTTGTTGCTATCTCGTTTTGCTTCTCTTCTCGACTTGTCACGCACACTTCTGGGTATGGTGCCGCCGTCAGTGTGAATGTTGCTCTTTCGTCTCGTTCGCACACTCAGTGCCTCGTATTTGCACACTCTTTGTGCCTCGTCGGTTGCACACTCAGTGCCTCGTTGCCTACTCTCTTAGGTCTTTGTCTTCGCACACTCAGTGCCTCGTTTCCTACTCTCTTAGGTCTTCGTCTTGTTGCTGCCTCGTTCAGCTTCGCATGATCATGTCGTTGTCTCTGTGTTGCCGTGTTGCCCTTCTCTGTCGCTCTTGTAGATTCCGCTTTTTTTTTTTCTTACGACATGGCGCCAAATATTTTCAGTGGACGCTCGGTGCTTTTTTTTTTCGTTTGTCAAGAATTTCTGCTGTTGTCTCACTCTCTCTTGTGTGCGACTTATTCCAAGAATGGGCTGAATTTCACAATTTTTCCCATGGATTTAACGTTTTTTGTACAACAATTTGATGACTGATGTACAATAACGGATCTCAGACTGCAACAATTTGATGATTGATGGATAGTCCTACCGTATAACGCTTCCTGGACGATTTCCCAAGATGAGGAACTTCTGCCTTTACCTGGATGAGTCCCCAAGTTGAAAGGATTCACTTTGCACGCACTGGGTTTAAATCAGCTTTATTGTATCTTGTTAGTTCATTAGCTTATCAATATAATTATTAATTACTTCACAATATTTCTCTTTATTTTTCGGCTTTACTCTGAATGCACTGCCCGCACTTCGAGACACAACTTTACCGGGTCACTCCATTCTACTGACTCTCCTCGGACTAACTGCCTGACTACTTCTCGCTATCGTATATCGTTTTATCGACATTACGTCGATACCGATTCTTACTCAAAGTCACCTCTACCATACCGCGATCCTACATGTATATGCATATATAGGCAGGAAGTTCAATGACTATGACAATAACGATGAGCCAACATTTCCACCCGAAAGCGTTTAATCATTTTGATACTGAAAAAAATATGTAAAAACCCTTGGACCTTGAAAGAAGAAAAAATGATTTTGACTGTTATAAATATGTAAATGTTTTTCTCTTTTTCTCTCCAGATTCTGGGCTGTGGAACAAGTATAAGTAGTCATTTAGGATTATGCTCTGACTAATTATCTACTTATAGTATTATTTGTTCGCCTTTTTATTAATGGCAAATTGTTATTTAGTTGAATTTTTTTCATGGATGTCCAGCTCGGTTTACAATTATTACGAAATGATGGGTGATTCGGTATTGTAATTGCCAAATTCAACTAGAAGAGGTCTAGGTCTAAGAAGGTAAGAAAAATGGAAAACCTTGTAAAATTATTAATGTTTATTTACAGACATCAACAGCAACTGACCAAATTTAGCACAAAATGATTTTTAATGCAACATTTAAGAGACGCGCACAACAAAAAAAAAACCAGAAAGCCGGGGCTAACTTCGACCCCGTCAAAGTTTGCAACTTGCAACTTTTTGGTAACTCTTTCCTTACCTATTAGCCATCAGTGTGGAAGAACGTTTTATCTAAAAAGGCTTATGTTTGCGAAAGAATGGCCTACAATCATAGGAAATAACGAAGATATTGATCATAGTCACTGTTTTCCACCGATCGTTCCTATGGGAGCTATATGATATAGTCACCCGATCTTTATCAAATTCGGCACAGTCATTAACATATATATTAAACTAACAAATGTTCAATTTGAAAGCAATCGCATTAAAAATAACGCAGTTATTTACAAAAGTCACTGTTTTCGACCGTTCGTTCCTATGGGAGCTATATGATATAGTCACCCAATTTTGATCAAATTTGGCACAGTAGTTTATAGGCGTAATAATCTCTCTAATATTAAGTTTCACGATAATAGCGCAGAAAATAACGAAGTTATTGAGAAAAGTCACTGTTCGTGACTTTGGGGTTTGTATGGGAGCTATGTATATGATATAGTGGTCCGATCCGGCTGAATTCGAGATATACAACCCCTGCAGTATATACAAGCCTATGTGCAAAAGCTCTGTAGCTCTTACGGTCTAGGAGTTTGCGTTGATCCAGACGGACGGACGGACGGACGGACGGACATGGCTATTTGAACTCGTCTCGTCGTGCTGATCAAGAATATATGTGGGGATGGTATGGTAACGCTGTAAGGCCAGACCTACTTCCCAAGCAGCTGATCGACGAGGTGGCAAGGAAAGGGAAGACGATGGGGGAAGGCAGGGTTGAAAAAAAGGAGGTAAGAAAAAACAACAAACGAGAAACGACGTTTGTGTATAAAAAAAAAAAAAATTTTTTTTTTTCACTTTTTTATTTTTTTTAAAAATAATTAAATAAATTTTTTTAAAAATAATAACTTCCTAAATGAAATAATAATATAAAAACAATTATAATTCTTGTGGGCACAAATTCTACAAATATGGGGGCCCAATTTACCTTAAATGAAGTAAAAAACGACGGCTTAGCCTAACTTAAATAAAGTAAAAAACGACGGCTCAACCTAACTTAAATGAAGAAAAATGTGACGGCTCAACCTATGTATGTAGGATTAGAATTATCTAGTTATTTATTTCAATTGTAAACACCTATTTATTGGGAAAATATGATAACGATTAATTTGTATTTTCCTGGATTTAATCTTTGGTTTTTCTGCGCAGATGCAACTTGCTCGTTGCGTCGCCGGAAGAGAAGAGAGACGCCGTCTCTCAACCTATCGAGGCACTTATCGCTAACAATCGATACTTATTACTAACAATCGATACTTATTACTAACAATCGATACTTATTACTAACAATCGATACTACAATACCGGTTTCGGTATATACATGAGCATTTAACAGACTTTGTAGATAATTGGAATCTTACAACTCGGCCGTCCTGACGAGGAATCGACCTCGATTCCAATGGTTAACAACGAAGGGGGGTAAATAAGAATCTTAAGTGGCTGGTGTCGCCTTTGTTTGGCTATCAGAAGTGCAATCTTGATCAGGGGCAACCCATAGCTTTAATTTGGAGGCTTCTAGGACCCCATCATATGGTAGTTGGGTGATTTGGGAGCCCTCTACATCCCGGATTACATATCGGTCATTCGGAAGTTTTTTATGAACCACATACGGACCACGATACCGCCTGATAAGCTTTTTGTTTGTGCCTGCCGAAGTATCCACATTCTTAATAACTACGAAATCCCCCCTCCTCAAAACTAACGGCAGGGAGGTGATGCTTCGAATAATATTCCGAATTATATTCTTGGGACTTAACAATGTTACGGAAGGCTAATCTCCGGACGTCTACCTCTGAGGCATCGACCTCCTCCGTTCTCTCACCCAACCGTTCGGTTAGTTCGTCTACTACCACACCTCGTTGTTCAACACCGAATAGAAGTACGGAAGCGGCAAATTTGGTTGTGGAGTGGACGGAGTTATTCAATGCAAACTCTATGTTCGGCAGTTGTTGGACCCAATCTGCATGGTCCACAGGTTCCGTCAGTTTACCCAACATGGGGCCCAACACGCGGTTAACCCGCTCGACTTGGCCGTTGGCCCGGGGTGAGGCAGTGGCATTCAGCACATGAATTATATTATTGGCCTTCAGAAATTCTTCAAACTCGGAGGAAGTAAAGCAGGTACCTCGATCGCTGATGATTCGGCGGGGTCTACTGTAATTTGCGAAATACTGAGATTCTAATGTCTGGCATACTTCACGTGAATTCGTCGTGGCGGCAGGGTACAGCTTCACAAATTTGGTGAAAGCGTCAATGACAACCAGAAGATACTTTTTCTTAGAACGTATGGACGGAAGGGGGCCCAAATGGTCAATATGGACGGTATCAAACGGAAGGGGCACTTTCGGAATACTATGTAGCGTGACACGGTGGTCCGAAGCGGACGCGGAGTAGTAGATACACTTGAGGCAATTTTTAATGTAATTGTTAACATAAGACTTCATACACGGGAACCAGTAATGCTTCTTGATCTGTGCACAACATTTCTCCGTGGCCATATGGCCAAGCTTCTCGTGCACTACTCGTATGACATGATTTATCATTTCGGAAGGGACATAAAGTTGGGGTACACTCGTCGAGGACAGGCGGTACACTACTCCATCTCGCAGTTCGAAATCCGCTATCTCATATTTCTCTAACTCATCTCGGAGTTTGACAATCTCAGGGTCCCGGTTCTGGGTTAACTGCAGTTGGAAGTCGAGGTTTATATCGTCAACGTATGCGGCAGTTTCTATTCTGCTTAGAGCATCAGCATGGGGCATACCAACCCCCGAGCGGTGTACAATCGTGTAGTTATAGTTTTCCAACAGCAGGGCCCAGCGAGCAATCTTGGCGGAATGTCCACCATTTCTCAGTGTCAGCGCAAGGGAATTACAATCGGTCACGATTTTGAACGGGATGAACTTAAGGTATGTCTCAAAACGTTTCAAGGAATACACTATAGCTAACGTCTCTAGCTCATAACTGTGTAGTTTCGATTCAGCGGCGGAGGCCATCTTAGAGAAGTAGGACACTGGGTGTAATTTACCGTCTGTTTGTTTCTGGAGGAGCACTGCTCCAAAACCAATTGAACTAGCATCGCAGTGTAACTCTGTTTCAGACTTCGGGTTGTAAATAGATAACACGGGGGGATTCGATCAATTTCAACTTCAGTGTTCGGAAAGCTTCAAGGCATTCATCGGAGAAGACATAAGGGGTATCTTTTCTTAACAATCGGGACAGCGGACACGCAATCTTAGCGAAACCTGATACAAATCGGCGGAAGTATGAGAATAGGCCTAGGCAACGCTCTAGTTCCTTGCTATCCCTTGGAATGGGCAAATCCCGTATCGCCTGAATATGAGCTGGTTTAGGCGTGATACCGGCGGAATTGGCTAAGTAGCCCAAGTACTCTAGTTCCCTATACGCAAAACGGCATTTCGTCAGCTTCAGGCAAAGCCCGTTCACTCTTAACACATACAATATTTCCTTCAGAATCTCAAGGTGGGTTTCAAAGTCATGCGACGCGACTAGAATGTCGTCCATATATATCACCAGTTGACCTCGGTTTATAAATTCCTTAAGGACAAAATAAACGAATCTAGCGAACACGGAAGGGCCATTACAAAGTCCGAAGGGCATGCGTACATATTCAAACTGGCCATCAGGGGTTACAAAGGCAGTATATTTGATTGAGTCTGGGTGCATTTTCACATGGTGGAAACCGTTCTTCAAGTCCAAGATAGTGAAGAATGATTTGCCACCCAGATGTTCAATGCAATCATCTAACAGAGGAATCGGAAAATGATCTCGAACTGTAATTTTGTTCAACGGGCGGTAATCTACACACTTCCTTAGGGTATTGTCCTTTTTGCGTACAGGGACAATCGCGGCAGCGTAAGGGGAACTACTGTGGCGAATAATGCCAGCTTTCAAGAGATCGTCACAAATCTCACGCACCTCGATGCGTTCGTGGTGCGACAGACGGCGGGGGCGGCAGAAAATCGGAGTTTGGCTAGTCAATTCTATTTTCATCTCATAGTTCATGGGCTTGATTAAATCTGGATCAACTTGTACATACGAAGTGGAAATAATAGACTTAAGGGCTGCGGTTTGCTCTTCCCGTAACGCGGGCTCTATATCAAAGTCTAATTCACTGACAGCAGGGAGCTCAATGGCATTTATCGCCATAAGTGCATCGTTCAATGTTTCCGAAGGTACAGCAGAAGTTTTCGGAAGGGGAGAATCAGACAACAATTCGGCAGATACAATCTCATTCCTATCATACGGCAGTATCACTCTCTCTTCCATAAATATGTCAAAGGACTTCAGAACAGCAGTAAGATTTGGATTTATACATTCAGTCGGTTTATTCATGAGTATCAACGATTCTTTTTCATATTTCAGTTCTTTCAGTTTACAGAGTCTAATATTAATTTTATACAGAAGATCTCTACCTATAATCATCGGCAGTTCGGTTGCTTGGTTCGTCAGGACTTCAAACGTATGTATTGTATGTGTGTTGCGGAGGCGAACCCTACACTGGACTTGGCCTAAGGACAGAAGTTGGCTATTTCCTAAACCACGGCAGTTCAATGTACGGGGGCTAAGACGGCAGTTGGAGGGGACTTCAGATTGACGGATAAAACTCTTTGGACTGCCCGAATCAAGGAGAGCAAACATATCTATAAATCTCCTATCTTGCACTTCATCACAAACAAAAGCAACACTCACCAGTTGTAAATGGTCTAGTCGATTTCCCGCTTCATCAGGCGGCGGCGGCAGCAGTGATATTGGTGGCATTTCCAATTCGAGACGGGCAGTTTTTGTAGCTGTGGCCCACTATGCCACACTTGAAACATGAATTCGGAGGTCTCATTGGTTTCGGGCATTGACTCTTGTAATGCCCCCCATCCTGAGCAGTTGAAGCATCTGGTCTCACTCGTGACGGTGCCTGACGATTTGTTTCCAGGCGCCACGGCAGTTGTTGTTGGCTGCGCCTTCACACTATTGCTTTGTCTGGAGGCAGCGGCCTGCATACGGAGGCGCTCGTAGCGTTCCAGTAGGGGCTTCAGTTCAGCCATTGTCCGAGCTGAGTACAGCATGCCGACTCGAGTAGAGTTGTCCCGCAATCCATCAATGATCAGGTCGACCAGCTCGTTCTCCGGAATCGGAGCATTCATGGCAATCTCCTGCATCTCGATTGCGAATCTTAAACATCCCTCGCCTGCCTTGATGCGCCGGCCACGCAGAGCGTGGTACACTTCCTCGATGCTACACGAGCGTCCAAATTCTCGCAAGAGGATTGCCTTCAATTCTTCGTAGCTGTGCACCGATACCGTGCGCAGCAGCACCGCCGCCGTACCTTCCAGCATACGACGGCATGCGACCAACCGTAGGCGGTCGTTCAACTGCAGAATTTCAAATGCGTCTTCCAGATCGTTCAGCCATTTCTTCACATCGTATGCGGTATCCGCTGAAAATCGAGCCACCATGCTCTCAATGACACTCACGTCGCTGACTTGCTGTCTCGGTGCTTGGAATTCGTCAATCCCCTGCTGCAGTTTGAGGATTTGATGCTGTAGCTGTAGCAACTCATGTTGTTTCTGCAGCGTCCCCAGTTGCTCATCCAGGCTGGGGGAGGCGGAAGTGGCCGGTGTGATGGCGGCCGCGGCAGTCGATACGGAGGGCACTAAAGCGGGCATCTCCTCCCATGGGTCCGCGTCGGGACCAGTGGCGGGGGCGGCGAGCGAGGCCGCAGCCCGCATGGCAGACACATAGTCGGAGGGCACAGCATCCGCAGGCACAGTGGATGTGGCAGCGGCGGCGGGCACAGCAGTGGCAGCGGGCGCAGAGGCGGCGACGGCGGCTGGTACAGCAGTGGCAGCGGGCGCAGAGGCGGCGGGTGCAGAGGCGGCTGGTACAACAGTGGCAGCGGGCGCAGAGGCGGCGGGCACAGCAGCGGCAGCGGGCACAGCAGTGGCAGCAGCGGCAGCGGGTGCAGAGGCGGCGGGCACAGCAGCGGCAGCGGGGCACAGCAGTGGCAGCGGCGGCAGCGGTGGTGGGCACAGCAGCGGCGGGCATCAGTTAGCCCAGCAGGGGCGCGTATGGCGGCGGTTGGCCCAGCAGGGCGGCGGGCCCGGCAGGGGCGAGCATGTCAGCAGTTGGCCCGGCAGGGGCGAGTATGGCAGCGGTTGGCCCAGCAGGGGCGAATATGGCATCAGTTAGCCCAGCAGGGGCTCGTATGGCGGCGGTTGGCCCAGCAGCGGCGTGGCCCGGCAGGGGCGAGCATGTCAGCAGTTGGCCCGGCAGGGGCGAGTGTCGCAGCGGTTGGCCCAGCAGGGGCGAATGTGGCATCAGTTAGCCCAGCAGGGGCTCGTATGGCGGCGGTTGGCCCAGCAGCGGCGGGCCCGGCAGGGGCGAGTGTCGCAGCGGTTGGCCCAGCAGGGGCGGAGGTGGCATCAGTTAGCCCAGCAGGGGCTCGTATAGCAGCAGTTGGCCCGGCGGAGGCGAGCATGTCAGCAGTTGGCCCGGCAGGGGCGAGTATAGCAGCAGTTGGCCGCGGCGGGGCCGAGCATGTCAGCAGTTGGCCCGGCAGGGGCGAGTGTGGCGGCAGTTGGCACAGCGGCTCTCGGTACTGCAGCGGCAGGCGCAGCAGCGGCGGCTCCTGTGGCCGTCGGTACTGCAGCGGTAGTCACAGCAGTGGGTGCACCAGCAGCGGTGGGCGTGGAGGCGGCCGTCCTAGATGTGGAACGTGTGGCGCGCCGTGTCCCGAAATATGTATCCTTTCGGGTGGTCATCCCACTTCTGAGTTGTAAACACCTATTTATTGGGAAAATATGATAACGATTAATTTGTATTTCCTGGATTTAATCTTTGGTTTTTCTGCGCAGATGCAACTTGCTCGTTGCGTCGCCGGAAGAGAAGAGAGACGCCGTCTCTCAACCTATCGAGGACTTATCGCTCACAATCGATACTTATTACTAACAATCGATACTTATTACTAACAATCGATACTTATTACTAACAATCGATACTACAATACCGGTTTCGGTATATACATGAGCATTTAACAGACTTTGTAGATAATTGGAATCTTACACAATATTATTTAAGGATGTGATTTCCTTATTTAAACTTTATTATTTATTAACAATCTTTCTTTGTGTTAAGAATACATATATTTATTAATTTTATAATGGCCTTAGTTAACAAATTTGGGTGTGCGATGTGATCGAGGCGAGAGTACGATTGCGAGTGCTTTCCAATCGACGCTTCTGCTTTATTTTTCCATGAGTGGGTCGACCAGATAGGTACGGCCGCTGCGTGTCGTTCTGTCTCGCTCACTCGGTACCAAACGATTGCAATGATTATGCCTGCCTGACACTTCATTTCCTACAATCGGCTGTCCTGACAAGTCATTCTAATTCTTCTATTAACGAATCGGTTATCAGATTTCTCATTTTGGGATCATCAGGACTACGCATCTCTATTTCTGTCAAAATCTTAAAAGGTGTAACTCTTGTACTTCTTGGAGCAGTATTATTAACAAATTGTTGCACACGACCTACATACTTGTACCAGTTTCCCTTATTCTCTTGACTTAACTTTGAAATCATTGGAACTATTATCTTATGCATCCTTTCTACTTGGCCGTTGCCACGGGGTACACCTCTTGCTATCAGTAAAAGCTGTATATCCTGTCTGTTACACTATTCCTTAAACGCATTGGATGTAAATGCTGCTCCCCTGTCAGAAATTATTCTCATCGGGTTACCAAAAATAATGGCCTGCCTTTCAAGAGAACTGTTCCACGAGTCGGATACAACCATACAAACTTAGAGAACCCATCAACAATAACAAGTATATGATTATAACGCTTTGTTGTGACCTCCATCGGGCCAACGTGATCAATGTGATATGTCATCAATGGCTGATCTCCTTTACTTATTGGCATCAAATATCCTTCCTTTTTACCGGTCTTGGCATTAACAATTAGACATTTCACGCAACACTCAACAACACGGACTACCTTCTCTTTTAATTTTGGAATATAATACGATTTTTCTACGATATCCTGAGTCTTTCTAGCTCCAAAATGTCCTTGTTTGTGTGCAATCTGTATTATTTCCTTTTCCATCTGCGAGGGAACGAGAATAAGTTCTCGATTGGGGTCCTTTAACAATATTTCGTTTTCAATGTAAAAATCTTCATATCCTTTCTCTTGAACTAAGCTCCTAATCAATTTAGTCCAATCATCTGACAACTGTGCTTCCCTTAATTTATTGGTTATAGTGTCAGATAGCAGAAAACAAGATAAACGGCTCAAGGCATCCACATGCCGCATCTTTGAACCTGAACGATGTTCGATCTGATAATCGAAATCTTGTAGGTACATTGCCCAACGCGCTACACGCAACGGAACCTCTTTCTTTTTCATTGTCATCGTAGCGCATCTGTGACAATCTTAAATCTCAATCCTAACACGTATATACGCCACTTTATTAATGCTCCAATAACTGCTATAACCTCAAGTTCATATGAATCATACTTCTCTTCGCAAGGTTTAGTTTTCCGACTCATATATTGTACCGGATGGAATAAACCATCTTCTGAATCTTTCTGTAAAAGCTCAGCTCCGAAACCGTGTTTCGAGGCATCAGTGTGAATTTCATTCTCTAGCTTAGGATTGTATAACTTTAAAACAGGACAAAGGTCCTGTTCAATGCTAACTTCAATTGCTCAAACGCTACCATTTGCATTTCTTTAAACTCAAACTTGATGTCCTTTCGCAAAATGTCAGTCAAGGGCTTAGCTGTTACTGCGTATCCTTCGATAAATTTACGGAAATACGATGTTAAGCCTAAAAATCGTTCAACTGACTTCTTATCATGTGGGATCGGGAATCTTGAAACGGCATCAGTCTTCTCCTTACTTGACTTAATACTTCCATTTTCAACTATATAGCCCATAAAATTTACTTTACTTTGCAGTATCTGACATTTCTCCCAGGTTATTCTTAACCTATTTTCCGCAGCTATCTTCAACACCCTTTTAAGTTTAATTAGTCCATCATTCACGCTAACACTTGGTATAATTATATCGTCCATATACACCACTGCATCTCCATTCTTCACTGATTCTCTCATTACTGCCATTATAAATTTGGTAAAAACCGCTGGAGAGTTGACCATTCTGAGTTACGAATGCTATGTACTTCTGTGATTTTTCCTCAACAGGAACATGGAAAAACCCGTTTGTTAGATCTAAAGTAGTGTAAACCAACGCACTTTGAAGTTTTTCTAATATCTATCTGTGGCACAGGAAAATTATCTCGGACCACTTTCTCATTTAGCTTTCTGTAATCGCAGCACAGACCCTTTTTCCCATTCTTCTTTGTTACAAGTACAACAGGCGAAGCATATTCGGAAAAACTTGGCCTTATTATCTTCTCCTCCAACACTTCTTGTACTGTACTATCAACGATTTTCTGATCAGACTCTGCTAGACGCCTTGGATGCTGATAAACTGGCAACTCATCCGTTTGTACAATCTTCATTTCTATAGGAGTGTTTGTATTTCTAAAAAGGTTTGTAACTATTAATTAACTTCCTGACTTCACTACCGATTTCTGCACTGATATGTGACAAGTCACTCTTGGTTTCATATGTATGTACATACATACATACATACATAAATATGTATGTATTGCAGCCCATTCATAAAAATATCAGATCCCACTATTCACAATCGGTCACCCACCGCAAACTTGTTTAAACTTTAACTCACGTGAGTTGAGATCAGCAGAAAAAAGTGTCACATCTAAAGCCACCAAAGACCTTAATTATAATCAAAACCAAACCAAAGCACGAAGGAATCTTCCGTGTTCAAAATCTAATACACTGGGCAATGATTGTTGAGGTAGGTAGAAAAAGAGAAAATATTTTTTTGAGAAATTTCCACCCTCTCAGCAGTACATATTGTGGCCAGATATGTTCTCTCCCTTTCACACTCACATCAATCTGTCGATTGTTCGAGAGAGTTCGAGAAGAGAACGCCTCGAAGTTTCCTCTGGAAAGAGAGCGGCCAGGTATAAATAGGCCGACAATTTCTTCGCAATTCACCCTACAAGCGAAGTGATACATCACAGAAACAAGCAAAACAAAACAAGCGACTAGCTGAACAAGCTAAGCAACTGAAAAACATTAAACGTTAAAAAAGCGAACAACTAAAATTGCTAAACAAACTAAAAAGTAAAACAAGCACTTGCTGCACCAAGCAAAACAGAATCATTCAAGAAGTAAATTATCCAAGTAAAGCAACAAGAAAACAAAGGAAAAAATGCCTGCAATCGGAATAGATTTGGGTACCACCACGTTCTCCCGCGGGTGTCTATCAACATGGAAAGGTGGAGATTATAGCCAATGACCAGGCACCGGATGACGCCCAGTTATGTGGCATTCACCGACTCGGAGCGCCTGATAGGCGATGCTGCTAAGAACCAGGTGGCCATGAATCCAAGGAACACAGTATTCGATGCTAAGCGTTTGATAGGCCGCAAGTACGACGATCCCAAGATAGTGGAGGACATCAAGCACTGGCCATTCAAGGTGGTCAGCGATGGAGGCAAGCCCAAGTTGGGAGTTGAGTTTAAAGGCGAGTCGAAGCGTTTCGCGCCCGAGGAGATTAGCTCGATGGTGCTGGCCAAGATGAAGGAGACAGCCGAGGCATGAGTGCTGGGGGCCAGAGCATCACAGATGCAGTCATCACAGTGCCAGCCTACTAACGACTCCTGTGAGACAGCTACTGGGCGATGCCGGCCATATTGCTGGTCTAAATGTGCTGAGAATCATTAACGAGCCAACGGCGGCGGCTTTGGCCTATGGCCTGGACAAGAATCTGAAGGGAGAGAGGAATGTGTTGATATTCGACTTGGGAAAGTGGTACTTTCGATGTTTCCATTCTTAACTATTGACGAAGGATCTCTGTTTGAGGTTCGGGCCATCGCCGGCGACACACATCTTGGCGGAGAGGACTTTGACAACCGACTAGTGACACATTTCCGGTTTACGAATTCAAGCGCAAGTACAAAAAGGACCTTGCGGTCAAATCCACGGGCACTGCGGCGCCTTTCGCACAGCGGCTGAACGCCAAGCACCTGTCATCCAGCACAGAAGCCACCATTGAGGTGACTTTTAATGTTCGAGGGACATGACTTCTACACTAAAATAAGTCGTGCCCTCGTTTTGAGGAGCTGTGTGCCGACCTCTTCCGCAATACTTTTTACAGCCTGTGGAGAAGGCTTTAAATGATGCCAAGATGGACAAGGGACAACCATGACATTGTACTTGTGGGCGGCTCCACCCGATTCCCAAGGCAGAGCCTGCTCCAACAGTTCTTCAACGGAAAGAGTCTGAACCTCTCAATCAACCCAGACGAAGCTGTAAAGTGGAGCTGCTGTCCAAGCTGCTATTCTCAGTGGCGACCAGAGCGGCAAGACAGGACGTTCTGGTGGATGTGCACCACTCTCACTTGGCATAGAAACTGCTGGCGGAGTTATGACCAAATTGATCGAACGCAATTGCCGGATCCCCTGCAAGCAAACCAAAACCTTCTCCACCTATGCCGACAATCAGCCTGGAGTTTCTATTCAAGTCTACGAGGGCGAACGAGTGATGACCAAAGACAACAATGCCCTGGGAACCTTCGATCTATCTGGAATTCCTCCGGCACCTAGAGGCGTTCCCCAAATAGAAGTCACATTCGACATGGATGCCAACGGAATACTCAATGTCACCGCTAAGGAGATGAGCACGGGCAAGGCCAAGAATATCACGATCAAGAACGACAAGGACGTCTGTCGCAAGCTGATATCGACCGAATGGTGAACGATGCGGAGCGTTATGCCGATGAGGACGAGACAGCGCCAACGGATCTCTTCCCGCAACAGCTTGAGTCTACGTTTTCAACGGAAACAGGCTGTGGAGCAGGCCAGTGCCGACAAGCTCAGCGAGACAGACAAGTCCTCTGTTATTGAAAAGTGTGACGAGACCATTAAATGGGCTGGATACTAACACCACACAGCCGAAAAAGAAGAGTTCGATCACAAAGCTGGGAGGAGCTCACCAAACACTGTTCGGCCGATCATGACACGAATGCATCCAGTCTGCCACTCAGCCGGCCGGATCTGGATCTGGTGGCAACTGGCGGTCAGCGCAGGCTGGAGGATTTGCAGCTACTCTGACCCACTGTTGAGGAAGTCAGATTAAGCCAAAGAGATTCTTATCATAGATATTTAAGTTTTGAGACTGAAGTTGGTTGGTTAATCATTCCAAATTACTAGACTTATCTTAGAAGAATAATAAATTATTGTATTGTTTTAAGTTAGCAACAAATTCATAAATATATTTTAAATTATTGAATCAAAGTTGAAACACAAATGTCTTTTTTTTCATCACTACCAACTGAATCTGAGAAGATCCGCGAAATGTTGTGGGTATTGTGCATTGTTCGGTGAAACTGGATTCAGACAATATGTCCATCGCCTCCCAAACACAGAATATCAACCTAACCACACTCTAAAGACAGTAAAACATGGTGGGATTGAAAATATCAATATGGGCCTGCTTTCATATGCCGGAGTAGGCCCTACCACATGATTATTGGGATTATGGATGCAAATGTATACGGATATACTAGCTGTTTTATTAATAACGGTTCACAACCAAGTATTAGTTCATATGAAAATAATAAATTTAATAGATGAACTTATAAACTAAATTTAGATGTCACATTTTAACATTATTTTATTTTTGCTGCTATTATTTTAAACAGGGCACTTCGGCGTTTTTATACCCTTGCAGAGGGTATTATAAAATTGGTCAGATGTTTGTAACGCACAGAAGGAGACGTTTCCCTGGAACAAAAATTTTTGCAAAAATTGGAGTATCCCCATGAAATTTACCAATATAATAGAATTTGATATAAAATCTCAGATCCCAAAATTTGACCCTGATCGGATAAATAGAACACAAGTTACAGTCTATATAAATCGGTTCAATCGCTGCCGGCAGCTCTGCTTGCTGCCTACTACGTCATCATCAAATCAACAGAGCACATGCATACACACACAGACGCAACGCTACATAAACTGTATGTGTATGCGTGCGTTGCTTTGCTTAGGGAATGAGGGAAGAAGAAGAACAAATTGTACATAGTATGAAGAGTAAAATTGTTTTGTTTGTATATTAATGAATTGAGTTGCAGAAAACAAATTTTGAACTATTATATTGTGACAGAAGGTTTTGATGAAAGTATATATATTTGTCAAGGAGGCAAAGGGTATTTTAACTTCGGCTTTAGCGAATGAAATTTTTTTGATATTTTATAATGAGATATTTATACAATAATAATTTTATTTTCCCTCCTTTTAATAGGGACAGTAGGAATCTCTTAAAATACATATGTTGCGTCACTAAAATGATGGAGTCTTATTGTGAATGTCAGACCGTACGGACGTGTTCTCGGAAGACTATTTATTGTGCGCATTTGCTGTTTATAACGGTGCTGTGTTAAATAATAATCAAAACAAAAACCTCAAAAAACGTCACCAAGGGTGCATAAAGTTGACTACCTGCTAGTCAAGTCCCGTTGCTTTACTCCGATTGGCCAGCCAATCAGAGGTACCCTAGCTCTACAAAAAGTGGTGCATACTTCTAGGCAGTGCCAGGAAAAATAAACTTGCTGCATACTTGCGGGCTGTGGCTGCCGCAATGGATAAAATGGACTTGCCATCCACATCAAATCAGAGACCGACTTGGCAGCGAGTCAAGTCAAAGGTGAACCCAGAGGGAAAGGGACCGACCACCGTCAAGCTGGCGAGGGTTTCTTCTAAGAAAATGAGTGGAAACGACGACGAGGATTCCAGCTCATCAGGCACAGAACCTGGAGAAGTGAAGCGGAAAGTGCCTTTACGCAAGAGAGACCCGAGGGCAAAGACCGGGCAAAACGAGGCCAATCGCTTTTCCCTGCTTTCCGATGACAACGATGAAGACATCGACATTGATGACGAGCCAGTTCCTGAGCCAGAGGTTGAGGTCCCAACTGCGATGGTGAGAAAAATAAAACCGCCACCAATCTTCATTCCCGAGGTGGATAACATCAAGGCGTTCATAGCAGATGTCACCTCTGTCATTGGGAGTAATAAGTTCATATACAAGGCTGGTCGTGACGGACGCGTCAGAATCAACCTTGAGGAGAAGGAAAGCTTCCACAAGCTAAAATCGTACCTGATAAATAACCAGGTTAGATTCCAGACGTTCCAGCCGAAGGATGAGCGTGCCTATCGGATTGTCATCAAGGGTCTCCATCACACCACTGATCCGTTGGATATTAAGGAAGCTCTGCGTGCTCAAGGACATAATGTTCGAGGAGAACAAGTCAAAAACGGACTACGGCGCAACTCCAAGGAGCCGATGGCTATGTTTTTTGTTAATCTCGAGCCATCCAGCAACAACAAAGACGTGTTCAACATCAAACGCCTGTGCAGTTGTGTTGTTGCCATTGAGCCTCCTCGCAGGTCCATGGAAGTTCTCCAGTGCTTCCGCTGTCAAGGATTTGGACACACCCAAGGAGGAGGTTGCTACCTTGACTATGCCTGCGTCAAGTGTGGTAGCCAGGAACACTCTTCGACAGAATGCACGAAGGCAAAAGAAGAACCAGCAAAATGTGTCAATTGTAATGGCAATCACACAGCATCATATAAAGGGTGCAAGGTATACCTAAAGGCCAAGGAGTTTCACCAGCCCAGGCAAAGGCCAGCTCTGCGGCCCACTCAGAGACCCACTCCACACCCGGTCTACAAAGGACCTACCATTGTACCTGGCATGACCTTCGCCAGTGTGGTTGGAGGCAACCAGCAGTCTGCCCAGTCGCAACCAGACCCAGTTCCCGCCGTCGTAGACCAGACACATGGAAGAATCAATAAGCTTGAGGCATTGATGGAGAGCATTATCGCTCAAATGTCAGCTCTGACACAGTTGATCACAAAGCTTATGGCCAATCAATGCAAATAAATCTTCATGTTGTCATCTGGAATGCGAACGGTCTGTGCAGGAACAGACCTGAGGTCGAGCTATACCTCAAATCAAAATTTGTGGATGTCTTACTAGTCTCTGAAACCCATTTTTCCTCCCTATCCTACTTCTCCATCAGTGGATACGACACCATTGCCACCAACCATCCCAATGGCACAGCGCGTGGCGGCGCCGCTGTCATTATCAGGAGTGGCATAAAATATGTGGAATTGCCCGCCTTTCAGGAGCCCTGGGCCCAATGCGCTCGGGTTAGAGTTACTTCCCCAACTGGAGACATCGTCTTGGCGGCTGCTTACTGTCCACCACGCCATCTGGTTGGACAAAATCTATTTGAAGATCTGCTGGATAGCCTTGGGAGCAGATTCATCATTGGAGGAGATTTCAACGCTAAACACACTTGGTGGGGATCCAGAATCGTCAATCCCAAGGGTAGGGCCCTGTATCAATGTGTTGTCGATAGAGGACTTGACTGTCATACGCCAGGTGAACCAACATACTGGCCCACGGATCCGAATAAAATCCCGGACGTTCTGGATATAGCCATATCCAAGGGGATTGACAGGCGCAGGATTGAAGTCTCCAATGACCTCGACCTGTCTTCAGATCACTGTGGAGTCAAGCTCCTGATAAACATGCCAGCCAGCACCAACTCGAAGAGAAGAAGACTTTTCAGGCGGAATACCAACGTTGAGGTCTACCAATCTTGGCTTCAGAGGAACCTGGATCCAAGCATTGAGATCTCCTCGAAAGAAGACCTGGAGGAAGCAGTTGAACTGCTTAACACCGAAATCCACAATGCCGTGACCCAGGCAACACCACCTCTAAGGCCCTCAAGAAATATACCTCGTCGAGATGACTTCCTTTGGTCTCCGGAAGTGACGGCTATGGTAGCGGAAAAGCGGCGACTCCGACGAGTCTGGCAGAGTTCACGCAATCCAAGGGATAAAACTGAGCTAAACAGATCGGCCAAAGCTTTAAAGGAACTGCTGTACACTCTCCGCAAGCAGTCTCTGGAAAATTTCCTTGAGAATGTTGAACCTGGTGACCAGCAACATAACCTGTGGAGGCTAACCAATGGACTAAAAAGGCCCACCAGTAGAAAAGAGCCTGTTAAAAGAGCCGATGGTACCTGGTGCCGATCAGACAGCGACAGGGCAAATGCCTTCGCCACCCACTTGTCTGATGCGTTTACCCCGTTCAGCAGATGCACCCAGGCAGAGGCCCAGCAAACAGAGGATTTCCTGGACGTTCCATGCCAAATGGCCCTTCCCATCCAAGCCGTTCAAATGGATGAGCTGCTGGAAGAAATCTCCAGACTGAAGGTTTCCAAGTCCCCGGGATACGACGGAATCGACGTACCATCGATTAAAGCGCTACCTGAAGAAGGCATACAATTTCTTCTCACCATTGCAAACCAATGCTTCCAGTTAGGACACTTCCCCACCCAGTGGAAGTGCGCCGAAATCATACTAATCCCGAAACCTGGGAAACCTGCAGCCAATCTCGCCTCTTATCGTCCGATAAGTCTGTTGGCCGTATTCTCCAAAGTAGTTGAAAGACTACTTTTGCGTAGATTGCGACCAATAATGGACGAGGCCGGTTTGATCCCGGATCACCAGTTTGGCTTCAGGGAATGTCATGGCACGCCAGAACAATGTCATCGGATTAACAACAAAATTCTGGAAGCATTTGAGGAGAGGAAATATTGTACGGCAGCCTTCCTCGATGTAAAACAGGCATTCGACAGAGTGTGGCACACAGGCCTGCTGTACAAGCTAAAATCCCTGTTCCCGGCACCTATATATGGACTCCTCAAATCCTATCTTCTTGGGAGGAGCTTCTACGTAAGATGTGGCGATGCGAGGTCCGAGATTGAAGACATCAGAGCGGGTGTGCCCCAAGGTAGCGTGTTGGGCCCAGTTCTGTACACAATCTATACCGCTGACATGCCAGTCAGCTCGGATCACAGAATGCTAGTTGCCACTTATGCGGATGATACGGCATTTCTAGCGACGGATGAATCGCCATCGGAAGCCAGCAGTCTACTGCAAGGACAGCTTGACGAAACTAACCACTGGCTTGTCAGATGGAATATAATGGTGAATCCCGAAAAGTCTACGCACATTACTTTCACGATGAGACGAGGGATCTGTCCTCCAGTACTTATGGACAGCGCCTTTATTCCAGAGGCAAATGGAGTAAAATATCTTGGCCTACTTTTGGATAAAAGATTAACCTGGCGACCACATATCATGGATAAGAGGAAGATGCTCGACAAAAGGTTGAAGAAATACCTCTGGCTGATGGGTCGTAAATCCACACTAAGGCTACGTTTAAAACTACTTATCTACAAAACCATCCTAAAGCCAGTATGGACCTACGGGATCCCACTCTGGGGCACAGCCTGCATGTCCAGCCGTAAAATTATCCAAAGGTTCCAAAACAAAGCCCTGAGAGTCATGTCCGATGCCAACTTTCTGACGACCAATGCAGAGATCCACAGTACGCTGGAAATTCCATGGGTATCGGATGAAATTACAAGGCTGACGAGAGCCCACCTGGACCGCCTTGACAGGCACCTGAATCCTCTGGCCATTAACTTGCTTGACAACAGCTCCACCACCAGACGTCTTAGAAGGCTCCACGTTCTTGACCTGCCGCATGGAGTGGACTAAACAACAGCTTGCTCCCTTACCCCTATTAATCCACTTCTAATCACTTTGAAATTTTGAAATTATGAAATGTTATATGTACCTTTTGTTTTTATATGTATAACCTCCCAAATGTCCCGTTTGTCACTGATTTCCGCTGATTATCCACGTTTCGGATAGATTGCAGAAAGAGGGCTATCCCCGCAATAAAAAAAAAAAAAAAAAAAAAAAACAAAACTAAATAATTCAATCGGTAGTAGCGACGGGCGGTGTGCACAAAGGGCAGGGACGTAATCAATGCGAGTTAATGACTCACACTTACTAGGAATTCCAAGTTCATGTGAACAGTTTCAGTTCACAATCCCAAGCATGAAAGTGGTTCAGCGGTTTACCCGGACCTCTCGGTCTAGGAAATACACGTTGATACTTTCATTGTAGCGCGCGTGCAGCCCAGGACATCTAAGGGCATCACAGACCTGTTATTGCTCAATCTCATTATTGCTAGACGCAATTTGTCCATTTAAGAAGCTAGTGTCCTTATAATGGGACAAACCAACAGGTACGGCTCCACTTATATAAACACATTCAAACACAATAAACATTTTACTGCTACCATGAATGAAGGCAATATAAGCTTCAACACCATAATCCTGAAGATATCTATTTAATATATTCGAGTCACGTTCGTTATCGGAATTAACCAGACAAATCACTCCACGAACTAAGAACGGCCATGCCCACCACCCATAGATTCGAGAAAGGCTATCAATCTGTCTTCACACTTATGTTCGGACCTGGTAAGTTTTCCGTGTTGGTCAAATTAAGCCGCAGGCTCCACTCCTGGTGGTGCCCTTCCGTCAATTCCTTTAAGTTTCAGCTTTGCAACCATACTTCCCCCGGAGCCCAAAAGCTTTGGTTTCCCGGGAAGCGACTGAGAGAGCCATAAAAGTAGCTACACCCAATTGCTAGCTGGCATCGTTTATGGTTAGAACTAGGGCGGTATCTGATCGCCTTCGAACCTCTAACTTTCGTTCTTGATTAATGAAAACATCTTTGGCAAATGCTTTCGCTTAAGTTAGTCTTACGACGGTCCAAGAATTTCACCTCTCGCGTCGTAATACTAATGCCCCCAAACTGCTTCTATTAATCATTACCTCTTGATCTGAAAACCAATGAAAGCAGAACAGAGGTCTTATTTCATTATCCCATGCACAGAATATTCAGGCATTTGAAGCCTGCTTTAAGCACTCTAATTTGTTCAAAGTAATTGTACCGGCCCACAAAAACACTCGATGAAGAGCACTAATGTAGGTTTTTAAATAGGAGGAATATATAAAAAAGTACAAGTACTTAATTACATATAAGAACTCCACCGATAATACGCTTACATACATAAAGGTATAGTACTAACTACAAATGTATGTTGTACTACCCGTATGAAGCACAAGTTCAACTACGAACGTTTTAACCGCAACAACTTTAATATACGCTATTGGAGCTGGAATTACCGCGGCTGCTGGCACCAGACTTGCCCTCCAATTGGTCCTTGTTAAAGGATTTAAAGTGTACTCATTCCAATTACAGGGCCTCGGATATGAGTCCTGTATTGTTATTTTTCGTCACTACCTCCCCGAGCTGGGAGTGGGTAATTTACGCGCCTGCTGCCTTCCTTAGATGTGGTAGCCGTTTCTCAGGCTCCCTCTCCGGAACCGAACCCTGATTCCCCGTTACCCGTTGCAACCATGGTAGTCCTAGATACTACCATCAAAAGTTGATAGGGCAGACATTTGAAAGATCTGTCGTCGGTACAAGACCATACGATCTGCATGTTATCTAGAGTTCAACCAATATAACGATCAATTGATCGCTTGGTTTTAGTCTAATAAAAGCACACGTCCCAAAAGGTCCGTGTTTTAATTGCATGTATTAGCTCTAGAATTACCACAGTTATCCAAGTAACTGTTAACGATCTAAGGAACCATAACTGATATAATGAGCCTTTTGCGGTTTCACTTTTAATTCGTGTGTACTTAGACATGCATGGCTTAATCTTTGAGACAAGCATATAACTACTGGCAGGATCAACCAGAATAATGTTATTATTTAATGTGTTGTTAAAAACATGAATATATGAATTTAGACAAACGCATATTTTAAAATATTTAAAGATACTTGACAATATTATATATTTTTCAATAAAATAAAATATATTATTTGTGGTAACATTTTACGAATACGGCCAAAATTTAATAGCGTTCATTTTCGTTTTTCATTAATTGTATAAATTTTCAATAATAATGATCAAAAATATCTTTATTTTTACACTTACAAAATATATAATCACATTTGCTTTAATTTTGTTTATTTTCAAATAAAATAAACATTTGTATTTTGATATTAAATTTAAAATTTAAATAGAAATTGATATTTAATGTGTGATTTTATATATTAAGTAAAACCATCACTCAAATTTAATGTGACGAATGTTTTTTAATTATAAGGAAAAGTTAATTCAATAAAAATGACTTGATTTTAATAAAAAAAAATAATAATTTTGCTCTATATAAAAGATCAATTAGTTAATTTGCGAACATAACAAGATTTATGACGCAATTCTCATATTTACCTTTTTATATAAAAAGGTTAAAGATTATGAACAATTAAACTAAGAACTAATTTAATGCTCATAATCTTTATTTTGTATTAACGATAAATCCAAATATAACCAGTGAATAAACTTCAGCAGAGAGAACGCTCCTAAGACCGTTTCATCATACACCTTGGAATACCTTGGTAGGCTTTTTCATTATCTTTTTATTTGATATATTAAATTTGAAGTAGAGCATAACCTTCAATTAGTCTGAACAACCACTGTTCATCATGAGTAGGTTTTGTGCCACGCTTTCTCGAAATCGCCCATTTATGTTTGAAGGTACCACTCAACAATAATTTTTCATATGTATTTTTATAAATACCATTAAACTTCATTATAATATATAAATAAATTGACATTGCCGATTATAAATGCATAAGACATATGTATTTGAGAACTGTACCGATATTACATATGACTGACCATGCTCGACATCACACCACCTAAGTAGGTTTTGTGCCACGCTTTCTCGAAATCGCCCATTTATGTTTGAAGGTACCACTCAACAATAATTTTTCATATGTATTTTTATAAATACCATTAAACTTCAATATAATATATAAATAAATTGACATTGCCGATTATAAATGCATAAGACATATGTATTTGAGAACTGTACCGATATTACATATGACTGACCATGCACGACATCACACCACCTAAGTAGGTTTTGTGCCACGCTTTCTCGAAATCGCCCATTTATGTTTGAAGGTACCACTCAACAATAATTTTTCATATGTATTTTTATAAATACCATTAAACTTCAATATAATATATAAATAAATTGACATTGCCGATTATAAATGCATAAGACATATGTATTTGAGAACTGTACCGATATTACATATGACTGACCATGCTCGACATCACACCACCTAAGTAGGTTTTTGTGCCACGCTTTCTCGAAATCGCCCATTTATGTTTGAAGGTACCACTCAACAATAATTTTTCATATGTATTTTTATAAATACCATTAAACTTCAATATAATATATAAATAAATTGACATTGCCGATAATAAATGCATAAGACATATGTATTTGAGAACTGTACCGATATTACATATGACTGACCATGCACGACATCACACCACATAAGTAGGTTTTTTGCCACGCTTTTTCGAAATCGCCCATTTATGTTTGAAGGTACCACTCAACAATAATTTTTCATATGTATTTTTATAAATACCATTAAACTTCAATTTAATATATAAATAAATTGACATTGCCGATTGTAAATGCATAAGACATATGTATTTGAGAACTGTACCGATACTACATATGACTGACCATGCTCGACATCACACCACCTAAGTAGGTTTTGTGCCACGCTTTCTCGAAATCGCCCATTTATGTGTGAAGGTACCGCTCAATAATAAATTAACATTTTTTTTTATAAATATGTTTTTATACGATATGCATATCCCATATGATATGGATGATCCCATATGATAAATGAGCAAAATTTATATTTTTAATATTGAGTAAAATTTTTTTCATATAAATGGGATAAAAAATAAATCCCATACGATATGATATCTTTTCATATGATATGAGATGTTCATACGATATGCATATCCCATATGATATGGATGTTCCCATATGAAAAGTGGGCATAATTTATATTTTTAATATTAAGTAAAAATTTTTTTCATATAAATGGGATAATAAATAAATCCCATACGTTATGATATTTTTTCATATGATATGAGATATGTATACAAAATGCATATCCCATATGATATTGTTGGAAAGACTGTTTCCGAGAGACCCCGCGATATCGATCGCGCAGCTATGTATAAGTGAAAAGGTCAATATACTTATTTGCGAATATACATATGTAACTTTATTGGAACTTAACTACACGTCTGTACAGTGCCAAGAACAGAAGCCGACTCTCTTTCTCTCTGTTAAGCGCTGCCAGATCTCCTTATAATACTAGGGATGCCAGATTGCCACTTTGATGTGAACAGCTGGCGCTAATATCGAACACACCCCCACAAAGTTGCAATCTTAAATACAGCTTATTCCTAACGAAATGATACATTCATTATGTTTCTTGCCGCTTAAACCCTTCGTTAGGACGTCCGCCGCCATTAGTTCCGTAGGCATATACTCCACGGATATATCACCACTCTTGTACATCGCTTGAATGAAGTGGTGACGCACGTCAATATGTTTTGTGCGTGGATGGAATCCAAAACCTTTGACCATATGTTGTGCGCTTTGGTTATCATTAAAAATACGCACAGATCCACATTCTATACCGATTCTGTTTAGTAGGGCCTTCAGGTATAGAGCCTCCTTTACTGCCTCGGACATTGCCAAGTATTCTGATTCCGTACTAGACAATGCAACAGTACGTTGCTTTCGTGCCTCCCAGCTAATGGCGGCACCAGCCAATATAAACGCTTGGCCAGAGTAGGAGCGGCGGTCCGTTAAATTGCCACCCCAATCTGCATCGACCACGCCAAAAAGATCATCTCCTGTCTTTCTGAACATAAGTCCGGTCATCTTTGTGCCTTGAAGATAACGTAAAACGCGTTTTGACGCCTTCCAGTGATCAGCTGTGTAACTTGAATTAAACTGGCTCAAGAAACTCACTGCATATGCTATGTCAGGACGAGTGGTTACTGAAAGAAACATTAAAGAACCTAATAATTTTTGATAAGGGTACTTTCCCATTTCGTCCTCATTAGATTCAGCCGGGCTCCGCAATGCTGATTTTGCCTCTATAGGTGTCGTTGCCGGCTTGCAATCTGTCATGCCGAATCTTTTCAATATGGCATCGATGTACTTCTCTTGGGATAGAAAAACGCTCTGCTGCTTTTTGATCTGATTAAATTCTATGCCCAAACAAGTCTTTACTGCGCCAAAATCTTTCATTTTGAAAGTCTTCTTAAGATGCTCCTTCGTTTGCTGCAACCATTCCGGATGATTTGATGCTATTAGCAAATCATCGACATAAATCGTGACGATCAAAAGTTTTCCTTTTATCATTTTCACAAACAGGCAGGGGTCCTGTTCTGTGGCCTCTAGTCCGATTTCTTGCAGCTTCGTTGTCAGTTTACAATACCATTGTAGTCCGGACTGGCGTAGTCCATATAGAGCTCTTCTTATTAGACACACGGGATCTCTCATCTCAGTTATAGCTTTGCGCCATTGATTTGCTGCTCTCTTATACTCTGCGTCGGGGCGTTGTTGATTCGATCCCATAAGAGCTCCAGAGTTCACCTTTTGCATAAACTCGTTGAACTTTTCTGGAATATCCATGTATACCTTCTCTTTCAGTTCACCGTTGAGGTACGCTGTGACCACATCCATTTGATGGATCTCCATGTCATATTCAGCTGATAAGGCCGCTAGTAGTCTAACCGATGTAAATCGCGCCACGGGCGAATACGTTTCGTGAAAGTCTTCTCCTGGTTTTTGTGCATAACCCTTTGCAACTAAACGCACCTTCTTTCGTCCTGTTGGAGTGCCGTTGTCCTTTGTTTGGAACACCATTTTGTTTCCAATCACCTTTCGGCCTTTTGGCCGCTCAACAATTTCCCAGGTCTTGTTGAGAATTTGAGCCATAAACTCATCTTCCATAGCTCTTGTCCAGTTCTCAGCATCGCCACTGCCTTGGGCTTCCTTGATGGTTACTGGATCATCTGTAGCTACTGCAAATGCCATTTCGCACTCCTCGAATAAATCCTCAGCTGAGTCTAGTTCATCCTGTTGACCAATGTGTTCGTCTGCCGAAACATTTCTTCCTTGTTGATAAACTTTCCGTGGCCTACCACGCTGACCGGTTCTTAGCAACTTTGGTCGTCCTCTGCCATGTCTCTCAGGCTGATTTACCTCTTCGGTATCATCCTCGTCGCTTGATGAACTTCTCTCAGTCTCATCCACTTGGTCACCTAGTGGAATATCTACGCCATTTTCTGGCTCTTCATAGAATTCTTGAAATTCGCTTTTGAATCCTGAAATATTCATAAATTTAACATCATTGCTTATTAAAATCTCGCGCCGTTTTGGTTGATACAGTCGATAGGCTTTCGACTCTGATGAATATCCCAATAATATACATTCCTCCGATCGTGACTCGAACTTGCCCTTGATTTTGCCCTTCATTAGTGCATACGCTTTTGTGCCAAATGTACGCATGTGTCTCACACTCGGAACTTTTGCAGTCCAATACGTGTATGGCAACTCTCCAGATAATCCTTTTGTGGGACATCTATTCCTGATATAGCACGCCGTGTTAATTGCCTCTGCCCAAAATGATGGTGGAGCGCCCGCTTGTTTCATCATACACCTGGCCATCTCTACCAGTGTACGATTTTGTCTTTCAGCTATACCATTCTGCTGGGGTGTGTGGGGCACAGTGAGTCGTCGGCGAATTCCATGCTCGCTCAAGTACTCATCGAATTTCTTGTTTCGATATTCCGTCCCATTGTCAGTCTGTAACATTTTTATATTGTGACCTGTAACATTCTCAACGAAAGATTTATATGATTTAAATACTTCAAAAACTTCAGATTTTTGCTTGAGAAAATAAACTGAACAATATCTGGAAAAATCATCTGTGAATGTGATAAAATACTTATATCCACTCATAGACTGAGTACGCATCGGTCCACACAGATCGCTGTGCACAATCTCCAGTGTCTGCTTTGACCTTTTCACCGTCGAGCTCTTGTAGGCATTTGCTGCCTGCTTTTCGCTTATGCAAATCTCACACTGCGATAGTTTTGCATTCTCCTTTATGTTCATACCATGTACCTTTCCGGCTTTGGCTAAACACTTCAGGTCAACCTCATTCAGATGACCCATACGGTAATGCCATAGATCTATTTCATTTCCTTCGTCACACACATTATTT
The DNA here is from genome assembly GCF_018151085.1 of Drosophila tropicalis. Classification (NCBI taxonomy): domain Eukaryota; kingdom Metazoa; phylum Arthropoda; class Insecta; order Diptera; family Drosophilidae; genus Drosophila; species Drosophila tropicalis. Next base: position 104,946 of record NW_027172470.1, read on the forward strand.
GATTCGTGTTCCTCGGCATTAACGTAATACAGATTTCCGTATCTCTGAGCTCGAAACCAAACTTGCTTATTATTTTTCATAATAACTGCTTCATCCTTACGAAATATAACTTCGTATCCCTTGTCGGTAATTCGAGATACCGAAAGCAGATTTTGTCGTAGGTCAGACACATACAAAACTTCTTTTAAGGTAATTCCATTTGTATGCTGCTTCTCTTTCACTTCAATGTTGATCTCGCCGACGCCTTTGACCTCTGCGGTGTCGTTGTTGGCCAAATGCAATGTCTTATCACTACCTTTTACTTGATAAAATGCATTTTTGTTGGAACTCATGTGTGCGGTACAGCCACTGTCTAGGCACCACAAGTTACTTTTTCTCTCCGCATTGTACGCACATTCCTCAACGTTGATCGCTTCGTTCTTCATTTGCCTTTTGTTCTCTTTTGGCTCTTCTCTCTCTTTCTTTGCATGCAGTCTCGCTTTAGTTGGACAGTTACGAGCGAAATGTCCGATCTTGTCACACGCAAAACATTTTCGTGTCTCTTTTTTTGTGCTTCCCTCTCTGTCGTTGCCTTTGCGGCGGTCGACGTATAACGCACTCTGCTCTTCGCGCGCTTTTTTGGTTTGTCGCGCTTCTGACTCCTCCAATATCTTCACACGCAAAATATCAGGGCTGGGCAATTCGTCACGTGTTTCTATTGCGCATCGGAAAGTCTCATAGGTATCCGGTAAACTATACAATAATAGAATGGCGAGTAAGTCGTCGCCTATAGTTACCCCTATTTCTTTTAATTTCTTAACCGCGTCAAAGAAGTCATTTATATGGAGACGCGCATCACTACCCTCACACATACGGGATAGCGCCACTCGTTTGAGTAAACTGGCCTTTCGTACCGGCCCCTTGGACTGAAATGTTTCCTCTAATTTCAACCAATAATCTCTTGCTGATGCACAGCTTTCAATTAGTCCCAATTCTGCTGTACTGATGGATAGCAAAATGTCTGCTCGAGCTTTTTCATCTTGTGTTTGCCACGCCGCTCGATCCGCTGCCGCTTCTGGGCATACCTTGGAGCCGTTCACATATTGCCATAAATCGTTTTTCACGAGAATGGCACGCATTCGCAATTTCCACGTGTCATAGTTTTCCGCGTTGAGCGGTTCTATCTTTATGAGTGCACTTGCCATTTTGCACAGCTTTTGCATTCACTTATTGTCTTTTCAATTTACACATATGGGTCTGGGCCCATAACCTGTTGGAAAGACTGTTTCCGAGAGACCCCGCGATATCGATCGCGCAGCTATGTATAAGTGAAAAGGTCAATATACTTATTTGCGAATATACATATGTAACTTTATTGGAACTTAACTACACGTCTGTACAGTGCCAAGAACAGAAGCCGACTCTCTTTCTCTCTGTTAAGCGCTGCCAGATCTCCTTATAATACTAGGGATGCCAGATTGCCACTTTGATGTGAACAGCTGGCGCTAATATCGAACAGATATGGATGTTCCCATATGATAAATGGGCAAAATAAATATTATCAATACTGAGTAAAATTTTTTTTCATATAAATGGGATAATAAATAAATCCCATACGTTATGATATTTTTTCATATGATATGAGATATTTATACAATATGCATATCCCATATGATATGGATGTTCTCATATGATAAGTGGGCATAATTTATATTTTTAATATTAAGTAAAATTTTTTTTCATATAAATGGGATAATAAATAAATCCCATACGTTATGATATTTTTTCATGTGATATGAGATATTTATACAATATGCATATCCCATATGATATGGATGTTCCCATATGATAAGTGGGCATAATTCATATTTTTAATATTAAGTAAAATTTTTTTTCATATAAATGGGATAATAAATAAATCCCATACGTTATGATTTTTTATCATATGATATGAGATATTTATACAAAATGCATATCCCATATGATATGGATGTTCCCATATGATATTGAAATTTTTTTCATATAAATGGGATAATAAATAAATCCCATACGTTATGATATTTTTTCATATATGAGATATTTATACAATATGCATATCCCATATGATATGGATGTTCCCATATGATAAGTGGGCATAATTTATATTTTTAATATTAAGTAAAAATTTTTTTCATATAAATGGGATAATAAATAAATCCCATACGTTATGATATTTTTTCATATGATATGAGATATTTATACAAAATGCATATCCCATATGATATGGATGTTCCCATATGATATTGAAATTTTTTTCATATAAATGGGATAATAAATAAATCCCATACGTTATGATATTCTTTCATATGATATGAGATGTTCATACGATATGCATATCCCATATGATATGGATGTTCCCATATGATAAGTGGGCATAATTTATATTTTTAATATTAAGTAAAATTTTTTTTCATATAAATGGGATTCATAGAGAGCTCAACATCCCATCTATTAAGAGCGAAATTCAAAGATACGGCACACGATACTGCTCCAGACTGGAAACCCACGAGAACACACTGGCCTTCAATCTGCTAGACAACAGCACGCAGTCCAGGCGTCTTAAAAGATGCCATCCTCTTGACCTCCCCTTCAGACCACTGCCGGACTGGTGAATCTACGCGGTAGGCCCGATGCAGCTTCAAGTCATATTCCCTGAAATAACTTTTCTAATCTAATATACCTGTTATAACACTCAAATTGTATTCTTGACATTGTATTTTATTTAACTATTTGCCAAACAACCTAACTTTGCTGTACACTGACACGTTATTTATACCATTCCTTACATTTGCTTATTGTCCCCTTAGGATAGATCGCAAATAAACAAACAATATGAAAAAAAAAAAAAAAAAAAAAATATATATATAAATGGGATAATAAATAAATCCCATACGTTATGATATTTTTTCATATGATATGAGATATTTCTACAAAATGCATATCCCATATGATATGGATGTTCCCATATGATATTGAAATTTTTTTCATATAAATGGGATAATAAATAAATCCCATACGTTATGATATTTTTTCATATGATATGAGATATTTATACAAAATGCATATCCCATATGATATGGATGTTCCCATATGATAAGTGGGCATAATTTATATTTTTAATATTAAGTAAAATTTTTTTTCATATAAATGGGATAATAAATAAATCCCATACGTTATGATATTTTTTCATATGATATGAGATATTTCTACAAAATGCATATCCCATATGATATGGATGTTCCCATATGATATTGAAATTTTTTTCATATAAATGGGATAATAAATAAATCCCATACGTTATGATATTTTTTCATATGATATGAGATATTTATACAAAATGCATATCCCATATGATATGGATGTTCCCATATGATATTGAAATTTTTTTTCATATAAATGGGATAATAAATAAATCCCATACGTTATGATATTTTTTCATATGATATGAGATATTTATACAAAATGCATATCCCATATGATATGGATGTTCCCATATGATATTGAAATTTTTTTCATATAAATGGGATAATAAATAAATTCCATACGTTATGATATTTTTTCATATGATATGAGATGTTCATACGATATGCATATCCCATATGATATGGATGTTCCCATATGATAAGTGGGCATAATTTATATTTTAAATATTAAGTAAAATTTTTTTCATATAAATGGGATAATAAATAAATCCCATACGTTATGATATTTTTTCATATGATATGAGATATTTATACAATATGCATATCCCATATGATATGGATGTTCCCATATGATAAGTGGGCATAATTTATATTTTTAATATTAAATAAAATTTTTTTTCATATAAATGGGATAATAAATAAATCCCATACGTTATGATATTTTTTCATATGATATGAGATATTTATACAAAATGCATATCCCATATGATATGGATGTTCCCATATGATATTGAAATTTTTTCATATAAATGGGATAATAAATAAATCCCATACGTTATGATATTTTTTCATATGATATGAGATGTTCATACGATATGCATATCCCATATGATATGGATGTTCCCATATGATAAGTGGGCATAATTTATATTTTTAATATTAAGTAAAATTTTTTTTCATATAAATGGGATAGTAAATAAATCCCATACGTTATGATATTTTTAAATATGATATGAGATATTTATACAAAATGCATATCCCATATGATATGGATGTTCCCATATGATATTGAAATTTTTTTCATATAAATGGGATAATAAATAAATCCCATACGTTATGATATTCTTTCATATGATATGAGATGTTCATACGATATGCATATCCCATATGATATGGATGTTCCCATATGATAAGTGGGCATAATTTATATTTTTAATATTAAGTAAAATTTTTTTTCATATAAATGGGATTCATAGAGAGCTCAACATCCCATCTATTAAGAGCGAAATTCAAAGATACGGCACACGATACTGCTCCAGACTGGAAACCCACGAGAACACACTGGCCTTCAATCTGCTAGACAACAGCACGCAGTCCAGGCGTCTTAAAAGATGCCATCCTCTTGACCTCCCCTTCAGACCACTGCCGGACTGGTGAATCTACGCGGTAGGCCCGATGCAGCTTCAAGTCATATTCCCTGAAATAACTTTTCTAATCTAATATACCTGTTATAACACTCAAATTGTATTCTTGACATTGTATTTTATTTAACTATTTGCCAAACAACCTAACTTTGCTGTACACTGACACGTTATTTATACCATTCCTTACATTTGCTTATTGTCCCCTTAGGATAGATCGCAAATAAACAAACAATATGAAAAAAAAAAAAAAAAAAAAAAATATATATATATATATAAATGGGATAATAAATAAATCCCATACGTTATGATATTTTTTCATATGATATGAGATATTTCTACAAAATGCATATCCCATATGATATGGATGTTCCCATATGATATTGAAATTTTTTTCATATAAATGGGATAATAAATAAATCCCATACGTTATGATATTTTTTCATATGATATGAGATATTTATACAAAATGCATATCCCATATGATATGGATGTTCCCATATGATAAGTGGGCATAATTTATATTTTTAATATTAAGTAAAATTTTTTTTCATATAAATGGGATAATAAATAAATCCCATACGTTATGATATTTTTTCATATGATATGAGATATTTCTACAAAATGCATATCCCATATGATATGGATGTTCCCATATGATATTGAAATTTTTTTCATATAAATGGGATAATAAATAAATCCCATACGTTATGATATTTTTTCATATGATATGAGATATTTATACAAAATGCATATCCCATATGATATGGATGTTCCCATATGATATTGAAATTTTTTTTCATATAAATGGGATAATAAATAAATCCCATACGTTATGATATTTTTTTCATATGATATGAGATATTTATACAAAATGCATATCCCATATGATATGGATGTTCCCATATGATATTGAAATTTTTTTCATATAAATGGGATAATAAATAAATTCCATACGTTATGATATTTTTTCATATGATATGAGATGTTCATACGATATGCATATCCCATATGATATGGATGTTCCCATATGATAAGTGGGCATAATTTATATTTTAAATATTAAGTAAAATTTTTTTCATATAAATGGGATAATAAATAAATCCCATACGTTATGATATTTTTTCATATGATATGAGATATTTATACAATATGCATATCCCATATGATATGGATGTTCCCATATGATAAGTGGGCATAATTTATATTTTTAATATTAAATAAAATTTTTTTTCATATAAATGGGATAATAAATAAATCCCATACGTTATGATATTTTTTCATATGATATGAGATATTTATACAAAATGCATATCCCATATGATATGGATGTTCCCATATGATATTGAAATTTTTTTCATATAAATGGGATAATAAATAAATCCCATACGTTATGATATTTTTTCATATGATATGAGATGTTCATACGATATGCATATCCCATATGATATGGATGTTCCCATATGATAAGTGGGCATAATTTATATTTTTAATATTAAGTAAAATTTTTTTCATATAAATGGGATAGTAAATAAATCCCATACGTTATGATATTTTTTCATATGATATGAGATATTTATACAAAATGCATATGATATTTTTAAATATGATATGAGATATTTATACAAAATGCATATCCCATATGATATGGATGTTCCCATATGATATTGAAATTTTTTTCATATAAATGGGATAATAAATAAATCCCATACGTTATGATATTTTTTCATATGATATGAGATATTTATACAATATGCATATCCCATATGATATGGATGTTCCCATATGATAAGTGGGCATAATTTATATTTTTAATATTAAGTAAAATTTTTTTTCATATAAATGGGATAATAAATAAATCCCATACGTTATGATATTTTTTCATATGATATGAGATATTTATACAAAATGCATATCCCATATGATAGGGATGTTCCCATATGATATTGAAAATTTTTTTCATATAAATGGGATAATAAATAAATCCCATACGTTATGATATTTTTTCATATGATATGAGATGTTCATACGATATGCATATCCCATATGATATGGATGTTCCCATATGATAAGTGGGCATAATTTATATTTATAATATTAAGTAAAATTTTTTTCATATAAATGGGATAATAAATAAATCCCATACGTTATGATATTTTTTCATATGATATGAGATATTTATACAAAATGCATATCCCATATGATATGGATGTTCCCATATGATATTGAAATTTTTTTTCATATAAATGGGATAATAAATAAATCCCATACGTTATGATATTTATTCATATGATATGAGATGTTCATACGATATGCATATCCCATATGATTTGGATGTTCCCATATGATAAGTGGGCATAATTTATATTTTTAATATTAAGTAAAATTTTTTTCATATAAATGGGATAATAAATAAATCCCATACGTTATGATATTTTTTCATATGATATGAGATATTTATACAATATGCATATCCCACATGATATGGATGTTCCCATATGATAAGTGGGCATAATTTATATTTTTAATATTAAGTAAAATTTTTTTTCATATAAATGGGATAATAAATAAATCCCATACGTTATGATATTTTTTCATATGATATGAGATTTTTATACAATATGCATATCCCATATGATATGGATGTTCCCATATGATAAATGGGTAAAATTTATATTTATAATACTGAGTAAAATTTTTTTCATATAAATGGGGTAATAAATAAATCCCATACGATATGATATTTTTTCATATGATATGAGATATTTATACAATATGCATATCCCATATGATATGGATGTTCCCATATGATAAATGGGCAAAATTAATATTTTTAATACTGAGTAAAATTTTTTTTCATATAAATGGGATAATAAATAAATCCCATACGTTATGATATTTTTTCATATGATATGAGATATTTATACAATATGCATATCCCATATGATATGGATGTTCCCATATGATAAATGGGCAAAATTTATATTTTTAATATTGAGTAAAATTTTTTTTCATATAAATGGGATAATAAATAAATCCCATACGTTATGATATTTTTTCATATGATATGAGAAGTTCATACGATATGCATATCCCATATGATATGGATGTTCCCATATGATAAGTGGGCATAATGATATGAGATATTTATACAAAATGCATATCCCATATGATATGGATGTTCCCATATGATATTGAAATTTTTTTTCATATAAATGGGATAATAAATAAATCCCATACGTTATGATATTTTTTCATATGATATGAGAAGTTCATACGATATGCATATCCCATATGATATGGATGTTCCCATATGATAAGTGGGCATAATTTATATTTTTAATATTAAGTAAAATTTTTTTTCATATAAATGGGATAATAAATAAATCCCATACGTTATGATATTTTTTCATATGATATGAGATTTTTATACAATATGCATATCCCATATGATATGGATGTTCCCATATGATAAATGGGTAAAATTTATATTTATAATACTGAGTAAAATTTTTTTTCATATAAATGGGATAATAAATAAATCCCATACGTTATGATATTTTTATACCCTTGCAGAGGGTATTTATAAAATTGGTCAGATGTTTGTAACGCACAGAAGGAGACGTTTCCAACCCCATAAAGTATATATATTCTTGATCAGCATGAGAAGCTAAGTCGATATAGCCATGTCCGTCTGTCCGTCTGTCCGTCTGTCCGTCGGTGCGTACGCGTTTTACTCAGCCATCTTAAGAGCTATCGGGATGAAATTTTTTTGGGGCTTTTTTTACCCGGGTGAGATAAAGTATGAAAATCTTTGGGATCGGACTACTATATCATATAACTCTGGAACAAAAATTTTTGCAAAAATTGGAGTATCCCCATGAAATTTACCAATATAATAGAATTTGATATAAAATCTCAGATCCCAAAATTTGACCCTGATCGGATAAATAGAACACAAGTTACAGTCTATATAAATCGGTTCAATCGCTGCCGGCAGCTCATTTTGCTGCCTACTACGTCATCATCAAATCAACAGAGCACATTTACATACAGACGCAACGCTACATAAACTGTATAATAATTGTTATTTTCCCTTTAGGTAATGAGGGAAGAAGAAGAACAAATTGTACATAGTATGAAGAGTAAAATTGTTTTGTTTGTATATTAATGAATTGAGTTGCACGAAACAAATTTTGAACATGTGAAATTATTATTGTCAAGGACTGCACAGGGTATATAAACTTCGGCATAGCCGAATTTAACTTCTTTGATATTTTCATATGATATGATATACTTATACAATAATAATTTTATTTTCCCTTTTTAATAGGGACAGTAGGAATCTCTTAAAATACATATGTTGCGTCACTAAAATGATGCAGTCTTATTGTGAATGTCAGACCGTACGGACGTGTTCTCGGAAGACTATTTATTGTGCGCATTTGCTGTTTATAACGGTGCTGTGTTAAATAATAATCAAAACAAAAACCTCAAAAAACGTCACCAAGGGTGCATAAAGTTGACTACCTGCTAGTCAAGTCCCGTTGCTTTACTCCGATTGGCCAGCCAATCAGAGGTACCCTAGCTCTACAAAAAGTGGTGCATACTTCTAGGCAGTGCCAGGAAAAATAAACTTGCTGCATACTTGCGGGCTGTGGCTGCCGCAATGGATAAAATGGACTTGCCATCCACATCAAATCAGAGACCGACTTGGCAGCGAGTCAAGTCAAAGGTGAACCCAGAGGGAAAGCGACCGACCACCGTCAAGCTGGCGAGGGTTTCTTCTAAGAAAATGAGTGGAAACGACGACGAGGATTCCAGCTCATCAGGCACAGAACCTGGAGAAGTGAAGCGGAAAGTGCCTTTACGCAAGAGAGACCCGAGGGCAAAGACCGGGCAAAACGAGGCCAATCGCTTTTCCCTGCTTTCCGATGACAACGATGAAGACATCGACATTGATGACGAGCCAGTTCCTGAGCCAGAGGTTGAGGTCCCAACTGCGATGGTGAGAAAAATAAAACCGCCACCAATCTTCATTCCCGAGGTGGATAACATCAAGGCGTTCATAGCAGATGTCACCTCTGTCATTGGGAGTAATAAGTTCATATACAAGGCTGGTCGTGACGGACGCGTCAGAATCAACCTTGAGGAGAAGGAAAGCTTCCACAAGCTAAAATCGTACCTGATAAATAACCAGGTTAGATTCCAGACGTTCCAGCCGAAGGATGAGCGTGCCTATCGGATTGTCATCAAGGGTCTCCATCACACCACTGATCCGTTGGATATTAAGGAAGCTCTGCGTGCTCAAGGACATAATGTTCGAGGAGAACAAGTCAAAAACGGACTACGGCGCAACTCCAAGGAGCCGATGGCTATGTTTTTTGTTAATCTCGAGCCATCCAGCAACAACAAAGACGTGTTCAACATCAAACGCCTGTGCAGTTGTGTTGTTGCCATTGAGCCTCCTCGCAGGTCCATGGAAGTTCTCCAGTGCTTCCGCTGTCAAGGATTTGGACACACCCAAGGAGGAGGTTGCTACCTTGACTATGCCTGCGTCAAGTGTGGTAGCCAGGAACACTCTTCGACAGAATGCACGAAGGCAAAAGAAGAACCAGCAAAATGTGTCAATTGTAATGGCAATCACACAGCATCATATAAAGGGTGCAAGGTATACCTAAAGGCCAAGGAGTTTCACCAGCCCAGGCAAAGGCCAGCTCTGCGGCCCACTCAGAGACCCACTCCACACCCGGTCTACAAAGGACCTACCATTGTACCTGGCATGACCTTCGCCAGTGTGGTTGGAGGCAACCAGCAGTCTGCCCAGTCGCAACCAGACCCAGTTCCCGCCGTCGTAGACCAGACACATGGAAGAATCAATAAGCTTGAGGCATTGATGGAGAGCATTATCGCTCAAATGTCAGCTCTGACACAGTTGATCACAAAGCTTATGGCCAATCAATGCAAATAAATCTTCATGTTGTCATCTGGAATGCGAACGGTCTGTGCAGGAACAGACCTGAGGTCGAGCTATACCTCAAATCAAAATTTGTGGATGTCTTACTAGTCTCTGAAACCCATTTTTCCTCCCTATCCTACTTCTCCATCAGTGGATACGACACCATTGCCACCAACCATCCCAATGGCACAGCGCGTGGCGGCGCCGCTGTCATTATCAGGAGTGGCATAAAATATGTGGAATTGCCCGCCTTTCAGGAGCCCTGGGCCCAATGCGCTCGGGTTAGAGTTACTTCCCCAACTGGAGACATCGTCTTGGCGGCTGCTTACTGTCCACCACGCCATCTGGTTGGACAAAATCTATTTGAAGATCTGCTGGATAGCCTTGGGAGCAGATTCATCATTGGAGGAGATTTCAACGCTAAACACACTTGGTGGGGATCCAGAATCGTCAATCCCAAGGGTAGGGCCCTGTATCAATGTGTTGTCGATAGAGGACTTGACTGTCATACGCCAGGTGAACCAACATACTGGCCCACGGATCCGAATAAAATCCCGGACGTTCTGGATATAGCCATATCCAAGGGGATTGACAGGCGCAGGATTGAAGTCTCCAATGACCTCGACCTGTCTTCAGATCACTGTGGAGTCAAGCTCCTGATAAACATGCCAGCCAGCACCAACTCGAAGAGAAGAAGACTTTTCAGGCGGAATACCAACGTTGAGGTCTACCAATCTTGGCTTCAGAGGAACCTGGATCCAAGCATTGAGATCTCCTCGAAAGAAGACCTGGAGGAAGCAGTTGAACTGCTTAACACCGAAATCCACAATGCCGTGACCCAGGCAACACCACCTCTAAGGCCCTCAAGAAATATACCTCGTCGAGATGACTTCCTTTGGTCTCCGGAAGTGACGGCTATGGTAGCGGAAAAGCGGCGACTCCGACGAGTCTGGCAGAGTTCACGCAATCCAAGGGATAAAACTGAGCTAAACAGATCGGCCAAAGCTTTAAAGGAACTGCTGTACACTCTCCGCAAGCAGTCTCTGGAAAATTTCCTTGAGAATGTTGAACCTGGTGACCAGCAACATAACCTGTGGAGGCTAACCAATGGACTAAAAAGGCCCACCAGTAGAAAAGAGCCTGTTAAAAGAGCCGATGGTACCTGGTGCCGATCAGACAGCGACAGGGCAAATGCCTTCGCCACCCACTTGTCTGATGCGTTTACCCCGTTCAGCAGATGCACCCAGGCAGAGGCCCAGCAAACAGAGGATTTCCTGGACGTTCCATGCCAAATGGCCCTTCCCATCCAAGCCGTTCAAATGGATGAGCTGCTGGAAGAAATCTCCAGACTGAAGGTTTCCAAGTCCCCGGGATACGACGGAATCGACGTACCATCGATTAAAGCGCTACCTGAAGAAGGCATACAATTTCTTCTCACCATTGCAAACCAATGCTTCCAGTTAGGACACTTCCCCACCCAGTGGAAGTGCGCCGAAATCATACTAATCCCGAAACCTGGGAAACCTGCAGCCAATCTCGCCTCTTATCGTCCGATAAGTCTGTTGGCCGTATTCTCCAAAGTAGTTGAAAGACTACTTTTGCGTAGATTGCGACCAATAATGGACGAGGCCGGTTTGATCCCGGATCACCAGTTTGGCTTCAGGGAATGTCATGGCACGCCAGAACAATGTCATCGGATTAACAACAAAATTCTGGAAGCATTTGAGGAGAGGAAATATTGTACGGCAGCCTTCCTCGATGTAAAACAGGCATTCGACAGAGTGTGGCACACAGGCCTGCTGTACAAGCTAAAATCCCTGTTCCCGGCACCTATATATGGACTCCTCAAATCCTATCTTCTTGGGAGGAGCTTCTACGTAAGATGTGGCGATGCGAGGTCCGAGATTGAAGACATCAGAGCGGGTGTGCCCCAAGGTAGCGTGTTGGGCCCAGTTCTGTACACAATCTATACCGCTGACATGCCAGTCAGCTCGGATCACAGAATGCTAGTTGCCACTTATGCGGATGATACGGCATTTCTAGCGACGGATGAGTCGCCATCGGAAGCCAGCAGTCTACTGCAAGGACAGCTTGACGAAACTAACCACTGGCTTGTCAGATGGAATATAATGGTGAATCCCGAAAAGTCTACGCACATTACTTTCACGATGAGACGAGGGATCTGTCCTCCAGTACTTATGGACAGCGCCTTTATTCCAGAGGCAAATGGAGTAAAATATCTTGGCCTACTTTTGGATAAAAGATTAACCTGGCGACCACATATCATGGATAAGAGGAAGATGCTCGACAAAAGGTTGAAGAAATACCTCTGGCTGATGGGTCGTAAATCCACACTAAGGCTACGTTTAAAACTACTTATCTACAAAACCATCCTAAAGCCAGTATGGACCTACGGGATCCCACTCTGGGGCACAGCCTGCATGTCCAGCCGTAAAATTATCCAAAGGTTCCAAAACAAAGCCCTGAGAGTCATGTCCGATGCCAACTTTCTGACGACCAATGCAGAGATCCACAGTACGCTGGAAATTCCATGGGTATCGGATGAAATTACAAGGCTGACGAGAGCCCACCTGGACCGCCTTGACAGGCACCTGAATCCTCTGGCCATTAACTTGCTTGACAACAGCTCCACCACCAGACGTCTTAGAAGGCTCCACGTTCTTGACCTGCCGCATGGAGTGGACTAAACAACAGCTTGCTCCCTTACCCCTATTAATCCACTTCTAATCACTTTGAAATTTTGAAATTATGAAATGTTATATGTACCTTTTGTTTTTATATGTATAACCTCCCAAATGTCCCGTTTGTCACTGATTTCCGCTGATTATCCACGTTTCGGATAGATTGCAGAAAGAGGGCTATCCCCGCAAAAAATAAAAAAAAAAAAAAAAAAAAAAAAAAAAAAAAAAAACGATTCATTTGGGTACATTTGACGATCACAGTTGAACCGCCGTTTTCGTTCTTTTAGTTATATACTTATAATAATTTTATTTTCCCTTTTAATGGCAGTAGGAATCTCTTAAAAAACAATTTGCACTAAAATGATGACGATTCATTTGGGTACATTATGACGATCACAGTTGGAACCGCCGTTTTCGTTCTTTTAAGTTATTTACTTATAATAATTTTATTTTCCCTTTTTAATAGGGACAGTAGGAATCTCTTAAAATACATATGTTGCGTCACTAAAATGATGACGATTCATTTGGCTACATTATGACTATCACAGTTGGAACCGCCGTTTTCGTTCTTTTAAGTTATATACTTATAATAATTAATTATACTTATTATATGAAATACTCTCTGTTGTGGAATTGGCCGTGGTTTTTTATTATTATATATTTTTTTAGAGAGCTTTATTGTTTTATTCTTTTAGGCACGTTTTTCTTCGCCATCGTTTTATACAGAGAGTGACCATCTCTTTTTACAACAAAAATGATAATTGACTTATATACTAGATTCATGAACAGAAATGGTATTTTTCGGTAATATAGCTTAAATATAAATAAAGGGATATTTTCTGCGACATATTTCCGCCCCCTAGTGTTGAACCAAGTCTTCAGCACGATCCTTTATGTCGCGGGATTCCAGTCCTAATCTGCATAGGTTTCTTACTGGCCGACGATAAGTGTTTTTTGTTGTTTTTATGTCTGCTACTCTCACAATTCCATCTTCTCCTGGGTGTGTTTTGAGTACTATTCCAATTGGCCATTCACCTCTTGGTGTCATGCATTTCACTACGACGAGTTCACCCTCTTTCAGGTTGTCGCAATTCTTTTCCCATTTCGATCTGTTAACTAAACTTGGGATATATTCCTTAATGAATCGTCTCCAGAATGCTTCTACTAACATTTGCGTCATCCTCCATGTCTTCTTTTCACTGGATCCGTTAATTTTGCATGGTGCTTCAATAGATCCACTTTGTTGTATGATTATATCATTGGGGCATAATCCTAAGCCGTCATCTGGATCATCCGATTCGAGAATATATGGTCGACTATTTACCAAATGCTCCGCTTCACAAAAAAGAGTTTGCAGCACTTCGTCAGTTGGATTACTTTCGACGGATAGTACGGCCTCTAGTGTTCTTTTAAAGCATCCAATTAGCCTTTCCCAGCAACCTCCAAAATTTGGTGAGTTCGCTGGTATAAATTTCCATTCGATTCCCCTTTGTGTTAGTTCTCCGCGAGCTGCTTGCATATCTATTTCCTCTAGAGCTTCTGTTAGTTCTCTTGAAGCGCCTCTAAGATTAGTACCATTATCGGACCATAGTGTTTTAATTTCGCCTCGCCTTGCCATCATTCGACGGATTGCCAAAATGCACGAGTCTGTAGTCAGAGAGTGTGCGATTTCCACATGTATTGCTCTAGATGTTAAGCATGTAAAGAGAACGCCATATCGCTTTCGCAGACATTTATTGTATCTGCCGCTGGAGCCCCGACCATCTTTCGTATAGAACGGGCCGAAATAATCCATGCCAACGGATGTGAATGGTTTTTGAAATGTAGAGAACCTCTCCTTGGGTAATATACCCATTTGCGCTTTAACCGGTTTGGCTTTGCGTCGTCTACACCACATACATTCGTTGATAATTCTTTTGATCTTGGTATTCATCTTCGGCATCCAGTATTGCGACTTGAACTTATGTACGACGACTTGTATTCCGGTATGATGCACTTCGTTGTGAAAATGTTGTACCATCAACTTTGTGAATACTTGATCTCCATCCAACACAATAGGACTTGTCGCGACGACGCCTTCTGCACGTATTATTCGGCTGTTTATGCGTAGAATTTCATCTTCACTTATAGAAAGACAATATTTAGTGAGGCGTAAACCCCCTGTGATCTTGCCAGTTTTAGCATAAGTTATGTCATTGTGAAAACATTCCGCTTGGACATGGAGATACCATTTTGATAGAGACCAATTATATTCCTCCACGACGATATCGCCCCGACGGAGTTCCATCTTACAACGTTTCGCTTTTACATTTTCTATAAATCTTTTGACCCATGCTGTGGCTCTTACCAGTTTTGTGAACTTCGAAATTCTATTTTCCAGTATTTTAAATGGGTGGTCATCTTGGTGAACTAGCATCATAAGCCCTGGTTCGGTTGGTGCCTTTAATTTTGGCTGTGGCCACATCTTTTTATCCAGACCAAGAAAGGCTGGACCTTGTTGCCATCTGTCTGTGGCAACTTTAATTGGCGAATCTCTTGTTATGATGTCAGCAATGTTTTCCATGGTTGGAACCCAGTTCCATTCTGCCCTCTTGGACTTTTCGCATATTTCGCTTATTCTGTTGGCTACGAAAACTTGCAGCCTTTCGTTACTGTTTATCCATGAAATCACTGTTTGGGAGTCTGTCCAGAAAAACCTTTCTTCAAATTTTAGATGCATTTCGTTTTCAATAGTTTCCGCCAGTCTACATCCCATCACAGCTGCCAATGTTTCAAGTTTTGGAATGGTAACATGTTTCAAAGGTGAAACTCGAGCCCGAGATGCTATAAGCATGACGTCATATTTTGTTGCAGTTTCTGCACCCTTGTAACTTAGTCGAATATATGCTGCTGCAGCGTATGCTTTACTGCTAGCGTCGCAAAAAACGTGTAGTTCGACTTTCGTAGCAATAGATAAATGTTGGGAGTAACATCTTGGTATACTAACATCATGTAGTCTTTTCAGATCGTTTAACCACTCTTGCCACTTTTTGACAGGGTCGCCTTTAATCACATCATCCCATCCAATGCCAAGTTCCCAAATACTACGCATCAAGATCCGACCTTTTATTGTTACTGGAGTCACCATTCCCAAGGGATCATATATTGAGTTGACTGCTGCAAGCACCTTTCTTTTTGTAGGCATCCTTGTTCCATTCAGTATATCCTCGCTTATGCTGTGCATTGTAGTTGTTGAGAAAATAAATATGTCTTTTTGTGCGTCCCAAATCATGCCGAGAACCTTTTGAGATATGTCTCCTTTTTCGCCCAATCGAATCCGTGTTAACGGACCACGTAGATCTTCGGGTATTCCCTGTAAGACATCATGATTATTACAAATAAAATTTCGAATTTGAAAATGTCCCGCTGCGTGTATTTTAATTACTGCATGAATTATCTCAACAGCTTCGCGAACTGTTGCTTTTGAATCCAGATAGTCGTCGACGTAATGGTTTTCAATGATGGCTTGAGCTGCTTCTGGTGCCTCACTTTTATGTATCGCTGCATTGTGGTTTTTTACAAATTGTGCTATAAATGGTGAGGAGGTTGCTCCGAATATCATTGACGTCATCTGATAGACTGTTGGTGGTATTTGGGTATTCATATTTCTCCATAAAAAACATTGTGAGACTGCATCTTCTTTGGCGATTTTTACCTGGTTGAACATTTCTTTAATATCTGCAGCAAAGGCTATTGTGTTTAATCTAAATCTTATTAGCACGCCTACGATTGATGAAAGCCAATCCGGCCCAGTTAGTAGATTTTCGTTTAAGGAAGTGCCATTACAAATAGCTGCTGCGTCGAACACTACTCGAACTTTTTCCGGTTTCTTGGGATTAATTACTGCAAAATGTGGCAGGAACCACAGTTTTGGGGATTTAACCAAGTTGACATTAGTGACTATTTTTGCATAACCATTCTTGAGTAGCTTCTCTACTTCCTTTTGGTATGCTCGCGCTAGTTCGCTGTTTCTGTTCAGCTTTCTTTCTAGACATTTTAGTCTTTGTTCTGCCATTTGGCGACTATCAGGAAGTTCCACCATGTCGCTTTTCCAGGGTAAGTTTACCTGATATTGTCCATTTACTCTTATTATTGATGAGGATATCTTGCTAATAGCCAATTTTTCTTCTGTTGATTTAGTTTTGTCCGTTGCTGGTTTACATACACCAAATCCTTCTATGCTAAATTGGTTTTTAAGCATATCGCCCAGATGTTCATCCTCGATGTGGCAGCATACAAAGTCTGCTTCTCTTACTTTTGCTTTTATCGGACCGTGTATGACCCATCCGAGCTTGGTTTTTGCCATAATCGGACCCTTTGGATCTACATTTAGTATGGTTTGAGTTGTAAGGAGTGTTGCATGTCGTTGTCCAATGAGGAGATGAGGCTGAAGATTCCGAATCGAGTTCAATTTTGCCATTTTTGTATATGGAAATTCTTTCTGTATAGCTTTGTAATCGATTCGTTGAGTTGGTAAATTCAAATCCTTGATAAGACGTACATTTTGAAGCTTCTGAATTTTGCTATCGCCAGTAATAGCAATATCTGCGATTTCTGAAGTTTCATCATATCTAGAGATTCCTTCAGTCCATCCAAAGCAATACGGTTCAGGTTTCCCAATTATTCCGACCTCACGTGCTACATTAATATCCAACATTGTTGTTGTGCTCCCATCGTCGAGAAAAGCCAGAATTTCTTTTTCACCAGTTGGACCACGTAATATAACTGGTAACATTTTAAGAATTGCTGCTTCTTGAACTTCTTGAATGCATCCGCTAATAGCTTGCGGCAAGGATTGTAAATGAGGCTGTTTTGCCTTATGTAGTAAGCGATGATGATATCGTTCACAGTTGTCGATCTTGCATTGCTCACGATTATTGCATTGTCCCTTATGAAATTTTAGGCATGTGAAGCAGGCGTTACTTGTGCTTGCGTAATCCCACCGTTTCTTCACTTCTGCTTTTCTGAATTTACTACATTTATCAAGGGAATGCTTGTCCTCATCACAAATAAAACACTTGCTGGTTGAGCGAGTTTGTGTAACCTTTTGTGATTGAATTTGTATTCCGAATTTCTTTTGTGCTTCATTATCTACGTTATTGATTGTAATTATCTTCTTATAGAAACATATATCATGATACAATCTCGACTGCTCCTGCGTCCATTCAGCAAATATTTCAAAATTACATTCTGCAGCTCTTAATTTTCTCCAGAATACTGACACTCGCTCCCCGATTTTATGAACTGCGTCTTAAAATGTCGCCAAGCCAAATGAGAGGAACCGTCAAATTCCAGATTTTTATTGCCTAAGCTTTGTCTGGCTAACATGGTGATTACAGTGCTTTGTATGTTGTTGTCGCCGTTGGAGATCGATAGCGATTCATTTATCGGGTGGTCTCCATCAGACATGACAGATTTTTGGGAGGAGGTAGACGAACGAATCAGTGCTACAGTAGTGTTCAAAGTATGTTTTTTGCTCACCAAAGCTTCCGCGCGTGCATTCAGAACTTTCACCTCTAATGACAGCTGTTGTATTTCATATTCATGCTCTTCGATGACGTCAGCAGAAGCGCCCCCAGTTTGGGCTTTGCTTAGCTGTCTTTTTACACCAAGCATCAATATTTCCTTTTTTGAGATTTCGTCTTGAAGTTCCACGTTTTCTACATCGATGGCTTCTATTCCCCTTAGTACTTCCAACTGGTTCATGTTTTCGAACTGGTTCTCGGACTGGTTCGCGTTTGATGCTTGTATGACGTTCCCGCTTGATTTGCCAGAAGTTTCGTACGAAATGGCGTCATAAATTTTTGATGCCATCTCGGTACAGTCTATCCCTTCTTGCGGCGAAATTTCTAGGAATTGGCATACTCGTTGCAAAGCGTTTGCGCCCAGCTCTTTCGAGATGCAGTCGATGTGTTCCAGCCTCTTTTGGAATCGTAAGGTAAACCCTTGAATTTTCGTAGTTCGCGCTTCACGAAATTATCTCCAACAAATTTTGTATATATGGCGAAATGAACGTCGCGCAATTCTTGCGACTTCAACGCCTCCAATTTCTTTTCTACCACTTTTGGCCAACTCCACATTTTTATTAACTATTGTGGACTGTATTATGCGCGTTAATGATCCGGCTCGAAGGACCAATTTTTATGTTGTGGAATTGGCCGTGGTTTTTTATTATTATATATTTTTTTAGAGAGCTTTATTGTTTTATTCTTTTAGGCACGTTTTTCTTCGCCATCGTTTTATACAGAGAGTGACCATCTCTTTTTACAACAAAAATGATAATTGACTTATATACTAGATTCATGAACAGAAATGGTATTTTTCGGTAATATAGCTTAAATATAAATAAAGGGATATTTTCTGCGACACTCTCCATATAATAAAAGTACATCGCCATTTTCGTTCTTTTAAGTTATATACTTATAATAATTAATTATACTTATTATATGAAATACTCTCCATATAATAAAAGTACATCGGCAATTTAAAAATCGAATCATCAAGCAAAGGATAAGCTTCAGTGGATCGCAGTATGGCAGCTGCTCAACCACTTACAACACCTTGCCTGTTACAAAAGTCGTTTACAATTGATTCTAGGCTTTGTCATTGTATTAAATAATGTTTTAATAAGTAACTAGCGCGGCATCAGGTGATCGAAGATCCTCCCAATTTACTATGTTACAAATAACATTGGCATCACATCCATTGTCGTTTATAAAATAAACTTTTAATGGTTTAGAAGCCATACAATGCAAATTGCCCCTTATTTATCATTGCAGTCCAGCACGGATACGACCTTAGAGGCGTTCAGGCATAATCCAACGGACGTAGCGTCATACCACTGTTCGCTCGAACAAGTATTGTGCCATTGGTCCGTACCTGCGGTTCCTCTCGTACTACGCAGGAATGCTGTCGCAATAACGTTTTGTCATTAGTAGGGTAAAACTAATCTGTCTCACGACGGTCTAAACCCAGCTCACGTTCCCTTGCATGGGTGAACAATGCAACGCTTGGTGAATTTTGCTTCACAATGATAGGAAGAGCCGACATCGAAGGATCAAAAAGCGACGTCGCTATGAACGCTTGGCCGCCACAAGCCAGTTATCCCTATGGTAACTTTTCTGACACCTCTTGTTAAAAACTCTTTAAACCAAAAGGATCGATAGGCCGAGCTTTTGCTGTCCCTGTGTGTACTGAACACCGAGATCAAGTCAGCATTTGCCCTTTTGCTCTATGTGTGGTTTCTGTCCGCACTGAGCTGGCCTTGGGACACCTCCGTTATTATTTGAGAGATGTACCACCCCAGTCAAACTCCCTACCTGGCAATGTCCTTCAATTGGATCATACCTGAGTAATTGGAGTTATACCAAAAATTTCAAATTGAAAATACATAAATGCAATCTCTCATTAAAGAATTTGTTTGCGATTATATAACAAACTCGTGATACTTTGATCAAGAAGCTTGCATCAAAACCCAATACCATAAGATATAATAAATATATCCGTATAATGGCTAGGAAATGATACACGTTCCATTTAATCAAGTAAGTAAGGAAACAATAAGAGTTGTGGTATTTCATTGGCGATATCAAACACAATGAATAATATCTCCCACTTATTCTACACCTCTTATGTCTCCTTACACTGCCAGATTAGAGTCAAGCTCAAAAGGGTCTTCTTTCCCCGCTAATTATTCCAAGCCCGTTCCCTTGGCTGTGGTTTCGCTAGATAGTAGATAGGGACAGTAGGAATCTCGTTAATCCATTCATGCGCGTCACTAATTAGATGACGAGGCATTTGGCTATTTTTTTTTTTTTTTTTTTTTTTTTTTTTTTTTTGATCGCTAAGGAAGGAAATCTTCTAAAGATACGAGCAAACCTTTATGGAAAAATCTCGCATGCACGATTCACTGTGTCATCAGAACAATTAAGTTCTACAGTGCCTACGTACTAAAACCACCTCAATTCTATAGATGTGCGATGTTTGTACCTTTTTAGGTGTTATGCCAAGGTAGCAGGCAAAAATATAAGAAGCTAGAGTATGATACGCCTAGCTCTCGTATACCCAGCACAATACATGAAGTATTTGAATGACGTCACTCCGCCGTTCACTGCTCTGGCGCTAATGATTTTGCTATCATTAGCGGTGAGGAGGTCATTTGCTATCAATCGTTTGACCGACTGACCGCTATAGACTCATCTCCAGTTAAGTGTGACGGAGTGAAACTCGATGTCACCTGTCGCTCCGAAAGATCGTGATCTTATGTCAGCTCTGTCGTACCTTTCAACCTTACGCTGATGCGCTTGGTCTAAGGAATGTCCGTCTGTCACCACCTGAATGTCAATCACATAAATGTGATTCTGTCGGATTCCCACCAGGTCCGGTTTATTTAACCCCGAGTCGCAATGCAGACTTGGTTCGACATGGACAACGCAGCCTCTGCCTTCAAGCCCCCGCTTGACGGCACATTTTCTTAAGACGCCTATCATCACACTCCCAAGTGTTAGTTGGTGATAGAGTTGTGGGATAAGGACAGTCTTAAGTGCAAACAACTTCTGTTGTGGTTTCAGGGGGGCTCTCGATAATCTTAATAGCTTCGGACCGAGGTCGTCTGCTGGACTATATCGAGCCCGCCCATCCGCAGTGAACCGGATTCCTAAATACTTACACTCTTCAGTACGCTTCAATGAAGGACACTCGCGCTCACCTACACGAAAGCTCCGTCGTTCAACGACAGTACACTTTTGCTTGGCTTGCCCCTTTATACTGATAGTGAAACACTTGTCAGAATTCAGGGTGAGTCCCACGGAAGCCAAAAAGCCTACCGTGGTGTCCAACAATTTCTGAAGCCCCATCGGAGTTTCCGCAAATAGCACCAGATCATCTGCGAACGCTGCCGCGCTTGTCATGGTATTTCCGACTTTGGCACCAATCTCTTTGGGGTAAGACCTAAGTAACCTGTCAATGACAAGATTAAATAGCAAGGGAGATAGAGGATCGCCTTGCTTGACGCCTCTCGCTGGTATGAAAACCTCTGATCTCCATCCTGCCCCATTGAGGGAGGTACCGCCGCCCTTATACTGTTCTTCTATGAAGCTGACAAAATTTGCTGGAGCACCATAGGCCTGTAAGGTGTTGATAATGGCCCGGTGTGATACTGAGTCAAAAGCCTTGCTGACATCCACCGCCGCAAGGTAACATGACTTCCACCTTAAATGATGCTCCCGCAAAATAAGATCAACCATCGTCGCATTATCAGCGCACCCATCGGTAGGTAGGAAACCGCGCTGCCTTGGATCCCAATTGACTTTAGAAGCCAGCCGAGAAGCCAGAACAGCGTTTAATTGCCTGACCAAAACCGAGGGGACTGTTATTGGACGATAGTCTTGCGGTCGATTTGCCGTCACAGTCTTCGGGATAAAGATAGTTCTGGCCAGCCGGGTAGAGTATGGTATTTTGCCGCACCAGAGAATTAGGTTCATTATGCGTAGCATAATGCCCGACGGTACACTTCTGAATGTTCGTGGAGTGATACCATCAGGACCCGGAGCACTTGACAACTTTAATTTATTTTCCCTCAGGTCACGTGGCGTAATTGCTGACCAAACTGTCACAAGCGAATGTTTCATATGGAACCTCGTGTTATCGCAAGAGCATGTGCTGGGATTTGTCATTATTTGTCTCCAATAGGGCTCCATAATTTCTTGGTTTGGCATAACCGACTCATCTGTTCCATCAAGCAAGGATCTAATGCATCTCCCAGTGTTCTTATCCCAACGACGCTGAACCTGTGCGTATTCTTGTTGTCTTAACTGTCTCCTATTACGAGGTCTCCGAGGAGGTCTCGCACTGATGGTGTGTGGTTCATTTGGTGGTGGAAATATATCAAGGAGATAGTTGGATAAGCGTTGGAGAGTGGTTTCCTTCCCTACGGTCTGCGCACTATCTACGATAGATTGCAAGACCTGGGCTCTCCACCAGGGATTACATTCTACGGGATTACATTCTTGGTGGTGTCGCTCGATTAAACTAGGGCGACGCTGTGAGGTATTTGAGTCCAACGCTTCTGGGGTGTGAGTAGATTGCCCTCTTATCTGCTCCAATTTTTCCTTATATTCACCCCTCTTCCGAAAACACTTGATTGCTTCGGAGCTACGGTGAGTAAATACTTCCGCTAGCTTTTTATTAGGAAATCTCAAATTACCACTTGCTTCGAGCTCCACCTCCTTTCTCGCCATCATCCACGCTTCTTCCTCACTAAATCGGAGTTTTACATCTTCACGTTGACGTCACACATATCTAATTCGTCTCTGTGTTGATGTGACATGTGAACACCGAGCCCTCTTCTGCTACTAAAGAGGCGCCCACATACTGTTCAGGGAATCTCGCTAGCGAGGTTAACCACTGCTATAGCCTCTCTCGGTTGGTCCCCAGGACTAGTTGTCACTGAAGTTGTTGTGTTATAATTTATCCGAGGCACAGTATTTCTAGATTCACCAACTTGTTCTTGGCTCAAGGGGCTGGTAACCCCAAGAGTTGCTCCGCCGCTCGAATTACCTACCGATAGAAACCTAGAATCTAGGAATTTATCAGCACCCAGGAAGCACCACGAGGAGGTTTCGAGTCGACTTGATCTGACTAACGACTTATGAATTACAGTGTTTAAAACACCCCTTCTGCGCTTATCAGACCCTGCTTCCCATGGAGAGTCATAGTTACTCCCGCCGTTGACCCGCGCTTACTTGAATTTCTTCACTTTGACATTCAGAGCACTGGGCAGAAATCACATTGTGTCAACACCCGCTAGGGCCATCACAATGCTTTGTTTTAATTAGACAGTCGGATTCCCCAAGTCCGTGCCAGTTCTGAATTGATTGTTAATTGATAATCGTTATAATTTAAAAGAACTAATTAAAATTAATTAGTATTCTTAAAAATTTTAGCAAGAAAGTTCCACAATTGGCTACGTAACTAACTATCCGGGGAACAAATAACTATCATAAATGATAGAAACTCTATTTACCCAGAACGAGCACATAAACCATGTTATTGTTTCCCAATCAAGCCCGACCATCTCAATCTTCAGAGCCAATCCTTATCCCGAAGTTACGGATCTAATTTGCCGACTTCCCTTACCTACATTATTCTATCGACTAGAGACTCTTCACCTTGGAGACCAGCTGCGGATATTGGTACGGCCTGTTGAGAAGTTTGCGTATCCCCACCATAAATTTTCAAGGTCCGAGGAGAAAATATCGACACAACAGTATATGTCATGCTCTTCTAGCCCATCTACCATATCTCTCTGCGAAAGACTTCCATGGTAGTACGGCTATAAAACAGAAAAGAAAACTCTTCCGATACCTCTCGACGGCTTCTTTATGGTCGTTCCTGTTGCCAGGATGAGCACGAGGCCCATATTTAATAACAAACGGATACTCAACAGGTTACGGAATTGGAACCGTATTCCCTTTCGTTCAAAATTATTCAAGTGTTTTACTTTAGATTAATTTATTGACATATTTAAAACTTGAAAATTTTCGTCTTTCGCCTTGAACTTAGGACCGACTAACTCGTGATCAACCACTGTTCACACGAAACCCTTCTGCACTTCAGTCCTCCAAGGTCTCATTCGATTATTTGCTACTACCACCAAGATCTGTACCAATGGCGGCTCCATGCAGGCTTACGCCAAACACTTCTAAGCACACCATTGTACCTTCCTACTCACTAAAGTTTCAAAATTTATATTATAAATAATATAAATCATCTACTTTAGCGGTAATGTATAGGTATACAACTTAAGCGCCATCCATTTTAAGGGCTAGTTGCTTCGGCAGGTGAGTTGTTACACACTCCTTAGCGGATTTCGACTTCCATCATCACTGTCCTGCTGTTTTAAGCAACCAACGCCTTTCATGGTTTCTGTATGAGTTGTTAATTTGGGCACCGTAACATTACGTTTGGTTCATCCCACAGCGCCAGTTCTGCTTACCAAAAGTGGCCCACTGGGCACAATATATCATAACCTTAAACTTCATATCAAGAAAGTTAAGGTTCTTACCCATTTAAAGTTTGAGAATAGGTTAAGATCGTTTCGACCCTAAGGCCTCTAATCATTCGCTTTACCAGTTAGGGTTATTTTATATAACATTTAAATGCACCAGCTATCCTGAGGGAAACTTCGGAAGGAACCAGCTACTAGATGGTTCGATTGGTCTTTCGCCCCTATACTCAATTCTGACAATCGATTTGCACGTCAGAACTGTTTCGGTCTTCCATCAGGGTTTCCCCTGACTTCAACCTGATCAAGTATAGTTCACCATCTTTCGGGTCACAGCATATATGCTCAAGGTACGTTCCAGTTAGAGGTATAAATAATATAAATATCATTATACATAACTATATAGAACGCCCCGGGATTGTGTTAATTAACTATATGCTATTAGGTTTATATCCCAATAACTTGCACATATGTTAGACTCCTTGGTCCGTGTTTCAAGACGGGTCCCGAAAGTATCCTGAATCTTTCGCATTGTTAATCATACAAGTGCATATAATAAACACAGAAAATCAACGCACTGTATTCATATAAATCTATCAACACTTTATCAAATTAATGACATTTATTCTATGTTAAAATGCAAGCAAAATAATTTAAATAAACTATAAGTCATATTTTATGATAAATTTGGTTCATGTTAATAGATTACAATGTCCTTATATGGAAAAAATGCACACTATTATTATAATATTATTGAAATATTACAACTCTAATGATGAATTTTCCATAATGGATATTCAGGTTCATCGGGCTTAACCTCTAAGCAGTTTCACGTACTATTTAACTCTCTATTCAGAGTTCTTTTCAACTTTCCCTCACGGTACTTGTTTACTATCGGTCTCATGGTTATATTTAGTTTTAGATGGAGTTTACCACCCACTTAGTGCTACACTATCAAGCAACACGACTCTTTGGAAACACCATCTAGTAATCATTAACGTTATACGGGCCTATGGGTAAATGGCCTCATTTAAGAAGGACTTAAATCGTTAATTTCTCATACTAGAATATTGATGCTCCATACACTGCATCTCACATTTGCCATAAAGACAAAGTGACTTAGTGCTGAACTATTTTCTTTTCGCTCGCCGCTACTAAGAAAATCCTTGTTAGTTTCTTTTCCTCCCCTAATTAATATGCTTAAATTCAGGGGGTAGTCCCATATGAGTTGAGGTTGTATATACACACAAATATATTATTAAATATATTAAAACCATTGTAAATTTCTAATTTAGGTGAAGAATAATATTATGACAATTGTTTTTCATTTCATATCATTAATAAGAGGCAATTCTAGATTAAAATTTCATATTTTTTATGCTAAACATTCCTCAGTATCATTTGATTTGAAAAAGAAAATTATACATCTTCATTTTTCTCATACATATGAGAGCCAATGTGTTTCAATTATTATTAATATTATGAATATACATATATATATATCCAATAATATACCATATGCTTTAATATTTCGTAAAATACTAAAACAACTTATTTAGCATAGTCTTACAACCCTCAACCATATGTAGTCCAAGCAGCACTCTAAAATTAATTAAAGTACCATAACAGCATGGACTGCGATATGCGTTAAAAATGTCGATGTTCATGTGTCCTGCAGTTCACACGATGACGCACAGTTTGCTGCGTTCTTCATCGACCCATGAGCCAAGTGATCCACCGCTCAGAGTGATTAATAAATTGTTTGTTTATTTCATTACGTCAATAATATTTTTATTGAAAGCAATTAAAAATACACCATTTTACTGGCATATATCAATTCCTTCAATAAAATCTTAACCCAAACGAATGCTGCGAAATGTCTTAGTTAACATAAATGATTGAATACTGGACTTGATAATATATAAAAGATGATATATTTTGTAAGCGATCAAATTATGTAAAACGTTAACCTTAAATGCAGATACAACATTGTACATTTGGGATGTTGCTTTAACCATTGAATGCCCAAACCAATAATGGCCAATACAATACGCAACGCCTGTATATTATGGTGCATATTGTAACGTACAAAGCCTTCACTCAGCCGATGGGCAGTAAAAATTATTGTATCTAATTAGAATGTGCCCCATGGTTGGGCAACAAAAATTTCTGTAACTAAATATCTATAACCACGACACCACAAAGGCTTACCAACCATTGCATTCGGCAACTATACGTTATTGTGTGAGGCCTATCTTGGTGTTAACACGATTCATATGCGGGACTCTTAATGCGGCTAGCAAGACAATCGGCTGGTGTGGTTCTTTGATGAATGTGTTTCACCCACTCACACGTCAGCAACTTTAAATAAAGTCCCTGTGCTGAAACTCAAAATAGAATAGAGAGAGAAGAATAGAAGAAAATAGTCCTAGTATTGGCTGTATGGGTGTATTTACAGCCGCGCTCTCTACCCACCCTACCATGATTTTCCTTTCAGCGCTAAGGGAAAATCCCAGAACAAACATCCTTATTCACATTAGATTGCCCAAAAAGAAAGTTCAGAAAATTACCTCATTATAAAAATCATTATTATTCACTTAAATTAACGTATTCTCACAATCATTCATTTCTTAGAATCTAATGTTTCATTCTGTAGTATTCTGAGAACAAAGCTAACTCACATTAAAAAAAACCCAAAACCATTCCATTATATATATATAAGAAAATTTACAATTTCATAAATGATCAACAAATTAATTTGTAACTACTAAAATAATATATATAGCTCGAAACTTTAACGCATATCGATTTATATTCAAAGATAATTAAATCAATATCCAAAAGAAATATTCTACATACTCGGCATAATTTCATGAACATTAACTTCTCTTTTTCTTTTTTTTTTTTTTTTTTAAACTTCGACCCACTGTGCAAAAGCAAAACGCAACGCTTACATATGCAGCGTATAAAAATTAACCGTTCAATTTTTTTAACTCTTCACATACAAAATGTTTTAATAAAACAATTATGCATATTTATTCACTCTTGCCTTTTCTCTTTTGATACTTTTCACTTTTCAGTGCATTCTCTTTTTTCTTTTCTTTACACATGATTTTTTTTGAAACACATTAGAAGCATATAAAATATATAGAGGGGCAAACGGAGTGGAGATAAGCAACGACAATTGTTTTCGCTTTTGTCTTTGCATTGAATACTCTTGCTTAATGTCTCCGACTTCGCTTTATATTTTGGTAACAAAAAAATGTAGTAGAAAAAACTCACCCTTGTAGCGTCCGACGAAGGCCTTCGAGGAATTGCTGTAGAGGCTATAGTTTTATTTTATTTTTTTTTTTTGTATTAATTATGTTCAAATTTTTTGTTTCGTTACCAAGTAAAGGTCATGCTTGTTTTTTTTTTTAAAAAAATTTTTTTTTCTTTTATATTTTCACTTTCTCTGTTATAGATTTTTTTTTGACCTTTCAATTTTGCATTAGATTTCATTTTTTAATTTTTTTTGTTTTTGCTCATTTTTTTTCATTTTTAGTGTATGTTACCTCGCGACTAAAAAAAAATTTTGGTTTTGCACAATGTGGCTCGAAATGTTGCTTTGCGTTTCCTTCTTTGTATACTTTTTTTTTCACTTGCTTAACTCCCTTTTGTTTTTTTTTTTCTTATTACAAATTATTACTTGTACACTAACTAGCTTTCGATTATAGTATATTACCTAGGTATAAACAAAAGAAGAAGTTAAAAATGTTCGTTTTCACTACGGCTTTCCGGCTTAAATCCTTTTGATTTTCACTCTGGCTAGACTTTATCACTTTTTTAACTCGGATACAATTTATTCTTTGGGCTGCGTGTTTTCGCTGTTTTTCGCCAATGTAATTGCTTCGTCCCCTTTGGTAAATAACTTCTTTGCTGCTTGCACTATCCAACATAAATGTCTTGGAATTCTGGCTTTGGCAATCATTGACGCCAAAAATTTGGGCTTTACGTTTGTCTAACAAAGAAAATTATATACACATACATGATAAAATGTGAATGTCGTTAATGCGTTCTTTTTTTCGTTTCTTTAGAGCTGTATAATTACCTTCTTCTTAATCAAAGCAATACATTTTAATTTCCTTTTTTCTTTTCCATCATGAACGAACATACCGAGACTTTGAAAATCTGCATGCAAAATTTTATTTGCAAAAATGACAAAATTTTAATGATTCAAAGAAAAATTAGCACTTACTCAAGAAATATATCTTTAAATAGAGAACACCAACATCAATGGTTTCATTTTTTTTCGATTCAAGCCCAGGAAGGATGGCTTGTACTTACTCGGATTTAAAATTTACTTGGGTTATTTTAACCACAAAAAAAAATGAAATATTAATTTTTTTCACTTCCTGCAAAGGACTGTTCCGCTCGGTTGCCAATTTGAAAAGAATTTATCAAGATAGTTCGCCTATGCTCTATGCCTAGCTTTGATCTTCGTTTAGACCCGAAGTTAATTGTCAAAGTGACATTATCCGCTATTAACATAATGGGAAAAAGAAATGTACCACTGTGGTGAACTTTCTTTCTGCAATCAAGCAGTGCATTCGCGGGTCTTTTAAATGCTGCCTTCCTTTCTTTTTTTCCTTTTTTTTTTCTTTTGAGCTGCAAGTTTTACTCAAGGCACCTCCACAACCACAGACGAATTCTAGAGTTTTCTCGGGGAATTAGTCTGAAAACCTCATTGTTTAATATCCTTGGCATGATATGTTCCTTGTAATTTTCCTTGAAGGTCTTCTAAAACATAATAACAATTCCCTAAACATTCCCTGACTCTAGATTTCAACCATTGAGGATTGAATTTCGCATTCGTAATTTTCTGAAAATTACTCTGGCTGAAGTTTCTTCTGAATACTTCTTGCCCTATCCTAAAATGAATTTGTCGAGTGCGCAAGTTATACTGCTTTGCGTTTTTATCTGCTGCTGAAGCAATTTGCTGTTTTATTTCTTTTCTCAACAACTGCAATTGATCGTCTTTCCTAAGGGGATTAAGTGATTCATCTAATAAATTGAACTTACTTAGTAGATTATAATGAGACCCATGTGTGATCATATCAAAGCCAAAAACTGCATGATATGGAGAACAATTAATGCTCACATGATGACCATTCCGCAGAGCACAACTAATTGCTGGAATATGTTCATCCCACTCTCTATGATCATCGTTAAGATAAGCTCTAATCGCTGCTATGATTGATCGATTCACCCGTTCTGAGGCGTTGGCTTGAGGTGAATACAACGCTGTATATACATGCTTAATACCAAGCTTCGTTAGCCACGCGTTAAATTCGACCGCTTTGAATTGTGCTCCGTTATCGCTCACTAGGATTTCCGGAATACCAAACATAAAGAAAATATGATCCTGAAGAAACTCCTGTATTAAACGAGATGTCCACTTCTTCAACGGACAAAGCCAATGAAATTTGGAAAAGTGATCCAAAACTATTACCAACCCAATATGCCCTCGCTTACTGCGTGGATATGGACCGAGCAGGTCTATGTATAACCTTTGAAAAGGACGCATTGAAACTGCTGGCTTTCCCAACGGCGGTTTTAAAATGTAATTCGGGGCTTTGGTAGACTTGCAAATATCACAGTTACGTACATAATCTCTCACTTGTGACACCATGCCTGGCCAATAAAAAAATCTCCTTATTAATTCTAGGGTCTTAGCCATTCCTCCATGTGCTGATATAACACTATTATGAGCACTGCCTATAACTTCAGTCGTCAAACCAGATGGAATCCACAGTTTCCATCTCGATTCTTGATTTTCTAAATTTCCATCATCATGTTCAGTTCGTATATAGACAAAACCATCTTCTACTCGTATATCTGGATATTCTCCCAGACTATCTAAAAACTTTTTCTTCAAATTCTGATATTCACTATCACTAAAACAGTTGGAATTTAAATCAACACCAGGATAAACTTCTTCTAGTGCACTTATTTCGTCTGAAAACATTCTCGAAAGCGCATCAGGTACGACATTGTCCCGACCTCTTCTATGGCTTATCTTGAACTTGTAACTTTGCAATTTCATGGCCCATCTAGCCAACCGTCCCTTCAAATTAGGTTGCTTCATCAGCCACAAAAGGCTCGCATGATCCGTAATCAATTCAAACTCCTGCATCTCAATATAGCATCTAAACCTGTCGATTGCTTCTAATGCTGCTAAACATTCCCGCTCCGTTACACTGTAGTTTCGTTGAGCTGAACTCAGTTTCTTGGACATAAATACAATTGGTTTTTCTTCTCCTTCATCTGACATTTGAACTAACGTAGCGCCTATGCCGACATCGCTCGCATCGCAATGCACATAGAACTTCCGTTCAAAGTTCGGGTTCTGCAAAACTGGAGCTGAAGTCAACGCAGACTTAAGCTTTTCAAAGGATTTCTGAGCTTGCTCGTTCCGGACAAATTTCCTTTTCGACGACAGAAGCTCGGTGATTGAAAAACTAATATCTGAAAAGTTAGGCATAAATCGTCTATACCATCCGACTACTCCCATAAACGCTCTTACTTGTTTAACTGTTTTCGGAATTGGCCATGACTGAATCGCGTCTGTTTTTGATGTGTCAGTTGAAATTCCTTCATTGCCTACTATATATCCTAAAAATGCAACTTTTGTGACACAAAATTTGCTCTTTGCGACATTTAAAGTCACATTCGCCATTCGAAATTGCTCAGCTAGCTTGGCTAACACAATAAGATGTTCCTCAAAGCTTTCTGATACTACACATAAATCGTCTAAGTATCCAAAAGTACAATATTTTAATTCAGGGGGTATTATTTCGTCCATTAGTCTACACATTGTTTGCGCGGCATTACACAAACCAAATGGCATAACCACAAAATGATACAATGGACGACCGGGTACTGTAAATGCTGTGATTGCTTTTGATTCCTCACTCAAACCAATTTGCCAAAAAGCATCCTTCAAATCTATCTTGGAGATGATGTTAGCTTTTGGTAGTCTTGCGAAAATTCCATTGATGCTGGGCAGTGGGTATGCGTCTTTCTTTGTAACCTCGTTAATTCGTCGTGCATCTAAGCATAAACGAACTTTTCCCGGTTTAATCACCAAACGCATGGGCGAACTCCAAGGACTATTTGACTTCTCAATAACTCCTAGCTCTAACATTCTATCGATCTCCTGAAACATAACTTTTTCAACCGCCGGTGAAATTGGGTAAAATCGCTGTTTAATCGGGGTGGCATTGCCTACCTCTATATGATGTTGCAGAAGCTTTGTTCTTCCGAGGCCTTGCCTTTCAAAGTCTGGAAATAGACTAATGATTCCGCCTAAACGTTTTTCTTCTTCTGCTGTCAGCGGAAATTTTTCCTCACCGTCTTTCTCTGGTAATCTAGGCACGTTGCTATTTGAAGTTTCAATCGAGGAAATTACACCCGGGGCCAATTTGAAAGCTTTCCAAAAATCTGTCCCTAATACTACCCTATGCTTAATCGAAGGGATTATAAAGAAATTAATGTCCTTCATCTGCTCCCTATATTTTACGTTCAGTTTTATGGATCCAATAAGTGTTTGTGGCTGTCCATCAGCCGTTTCTACTGACGAATTAATTTTGCGAAATTTTGAATTGTGCGACCAGTCTATTTTAGCCAGGTCTGCTCCAATGCAACTAATATTTGCCCCTGTGTCTAATAAGCCTAATTCTAAAAATTGTAAAAATGAAATTGAAGCATAAAATCGGCCATCTACGGCTTCATTAATTACTGAACAAATTAACCTTCTTTTGGTATTTCGTACAGCTTTCCAAAAGTTACGCATACGCAAGGTTGAGCGCTTTGGTGCTCTCTTGACGCATGCGACATTACTATCATCAGAAAATATTCTTTCGCGGACTCTTGCATATTCTTTTAAACGTATGTGGTATGGTTTAATTGGATGTAACTTAATATTCTTTCTATTTGTTTGTAACTCTGAAATGTTTTCTTGCTTTTCTTGTTCAGTATAAACACGATTTAATCTTTTGTGAGCAACATTTACTAAGGGTCCGTCCGCTTGTTGCCATACGGTGGTCCCTTCCGATAGTTTTCCGTCCGATTTGAACATTTTATGCACTGCGGCTTGTATACTCCTTTTGTTCCGCAGCCGTAACAAAAGATAATCCGATCTTCTAGGCACATGTCCCAGCGATGTCCTTCTACGTCACAGTTCCAACAAACCAAAGAATTCGCCACTCGCTGAACTGCATCTACCTCTTTCACCGACAACTCGTCTTCTGACTGTTCTGAGGCGTCTAGTACTGCAGATACGGATTTGTAAACGGGTTTAGAAAAATTTACACTCTTGATCGGACGCTTAATTAGTGTCTCTCCCAATAGATTTTCTCTTCTTTGTACTAACTGTCGTAGATGTGACACCGAAACAACTGATATATATAACAATGCTTCACGCACTTCCGGTATCAGGTTACGCTGCAATTGCTGCACTAGTCTATCCTCTTCCAATGGAACCGAAAGCCTACTAACAATGGATATTACATCCTCATAAAAATTATCAAATGATTCTCCAATCTTTTGCTTCCTACTTCTTATTTCTTCAAAAATTAAATCATCATCCTTGTTATCACGATATTGTCTTTTGAGTTTGTCACAAAAATCTGTCCATTCTACTTGCGTGATCTCTTTACGGTATCTCCAATACCAATCTCGGGCTTTTCCAGTTAGGAGAATATGTAGGTTCTTACAGACTACTGAAAAGTCTCCATCTAAACTATCCATAGTTAATGCACGCACTCTGTACAAGAATTCTTGCACGGTACTGCCTTTTTGTGATCCCTCGAACTTTATACCCCAACTCTGGATAATCTGTGTAACCTTTTCGCTCCTAATACTTGATGTAGAAATCGGCGAATTTCTGGGTGAAGATTGTGCTCTAGCCTGCGTATTTACTTCTTGTATGCTGGCTGCTGCTTCATTCGTCTGCAAACTCTCAAACTTCTGATTTATAAGATTCTCTATTTTCTCAAACAATCTTTCGTAGTCGACCGCTGGTGCCGATGTACTAGCTGTGGCGTTGACTCTTGTCTGATGTCTCTCAAAATTTTTTGGTTGGGCGCGTTGTACTCTTCGCTTAGGAGGTCTTCCCTGTCTTTTCGCTTTTCGTAGTGGTTCTACCTCTTCTGATGAATTCATCACCGTACTTTGCGGACTAGTGTCATCAGGTATGGCTGACTGTTCTGGACCAGATAAAAGGTGTGCTTGCCTCTGCTGTCGCGTATTATGGACTTTAGGAACTGCTCCTCGTTTTTGACTGGCTGATAACTCAGTTCTAACTCGTACATCTCTAAGGTGGCATAAAGACTTGCATACCGGACACTCTTGATTTGTCGAGACATATGTAAGTAATTATACAATTTCTATGAAATGAGTGCATACACTTTGTCGTTGCCCTTTCGTGTACGTCTGAAATAACTTGTGAACAAATGCTACACACTTGTGATGAGGATGATCGTGGTGCCTCCTCGTACTCTCTATCACTGTGTACCACTTACATTTTTAAATATTCGATAGCGTTATCAATTCAACCAAATGTTAATCAAATTCTTATTATTTTTTTTTTTTTTTTTTTTTTTTTTTGAATAATAATTTTGAATAATTTTTCTTTTTGGGTTACTCTAAGTGAATTCAGGTGTAATAATTTACTTTATCACTAGGGACTACTCTTGAAATCTGCGTTAGGGATGCTATTTTCTTAGCAACAGGAAATAGAAATTTACATAAGTACACTCATATTTTGGGTAGCGTCTTTCTTTTTAAGCGGTTGGGTTAGGGTCACTTGACTCTACATCCCATAGTTCCATTCTAAAAAAAATCATCTTCCCTCTTTTATTTGAGTTGCACCTACATAAATGAATTTAAAAAGGGTTTCGTTATAGTTATAGTCTCTCGCTATGCCAATTATGATCTGGGGTTGGCTGATTAAACCATTAATGTTCTCACCAATGTCCTGACCACTCACAATTAAGCTGCTACGGGCTATACTAAAAGGGATAACAAAACTAGTCTGACTAGTCTATGTACTCTCTACAATAATACTAGCGGTTGCATTATCCTTGGATGATGTTTCAGCCATTTGTCACAATCATAATTCCAGGTAATGCGTATTCTATTAAAGCAAGAGGTACAGAGTCTAGGCTACCATCATGCCTTCGCCTACTCAACACTTTTCAAACCAGAGTCTAGCTCTCGGTCACATGCCAAAAGTTAGTAGTTTCTGCTGTTTTGACAGTTATTGTTTGACTTGGGTTCATGTTGACAGTTAGCTTAAAAGTATTCGGAACAATTAGTAACCTAGTTGAATATCCGGACCAGATCTCTGGGCATCGCCGGAGATGGTAATTCCAATAATA
The DNA here is from genome assembly GCF_018151085.1 of Drosophila tropicalis. Classification (NCBI taxonomy): domain Eukaryota; kingdom Metazoa; phylum Arthropoda; class Insecta; order Diptera; family Drosophilidae; genus Drosophila; species Drosophila tropicalis. Next base: position 140,653 of record NW_027172470.1, read on the forward strand.
GTTAACTTTACGATTTTAATTGTTGATAGTATAGAATAAAAGATTAGAATGCACAAAGAAATTAAAAGAAGAAAAGGGGTCAATCTACCAAATGAATTATCTACCTGAGAAAACCTTGAGGAGATAATTATCAAATTAGAATCGAGCCCCTCACGTTGGGCGCCAAAAATTACTGTAACGTACAAAGCCTTCACGCAGCCGATGGGCAGCAAAAATTATTGTATCTAATTAGAATGTGCCCCATGGTTGGGCAACAAAAATTTCTGTAACTAAATATCTATAACCACGACACCACAAAGGCTTACCAACCATTGCATTCGGCAACTATACGTTATTGTGTGAGGCCTATCTTGGTGTTAACACGATTCATCTGCGGGACTCTTAATGCGGCTAGCAAGACAATCGGCTGGGGTGGTTCTTTGATGAATGTGTTTCACCCACTCACACGTCAGCAACTTTAAATAAAGTCCCTGTGCTGAAACTCAAAATAGAATAGAGAGAGAAGAATAGAAGAAAATAGTCCTAGTATTGGCTGTATGGGTGTATTTACAGCCGCGCTCTCTACCCACCCTACCATGATTTTCCTTTCAGCGCTAAGGGAAAATCCCAGAACAAACATCCTTATTCACATTAGATTGCCCAAAAAGAAAGTTCAGAAAATTACCTCATTATAAAAATCATTATTATTCACTTAAATTAACGTATTCTCACAATCATTCATTTCTTAGAATCTAATGTTTCAGTCTGTAGTATTCTGAGAACAAAGTTAACTCACATTAAAAAAAACCCAAAACCATTCCATTATATATATATAAGAAAATTTACAATTTCATAAATGATCAACAAATTAATTTGTAATTACTAAAATAATATATATAGCTCGAAACTTTAACGCATATCGATTTATATTCAAAGATAATTAAATCAATATCCAAAAAAAATATTCTACATACTCGGCATAATTTCATGAACATTAACTTCTCTTTTTTTTTTTTTTTTTTTTTTAAACTTCGACCCACTGTGCAAAAGCAAAACGCAACACTTACATATGCAGCGTATAAAAATTAACCGTTCAATTTTTTTAACTCTTCACATACAAAATGTTTTAATAAAACAATTATGCATATTTATTCACTCTTGCCTTTTCTCTTTTGATACTTTTCACTTTTCAGTGCATTCTCTTTTTTCTTTTCTTTACACATGATTTTTTTTGAAACACATTAGAAGCATATAAAATATATAGAGGGGCAAACGGAGTGGAGATAAGCAACGACAATTGTTTTCGCTTTTGTCTTTGCATTGAATACTCTTGCTTAACGTCTCCGACTTCGCTTTATATTTTGGTAACAAAAAAATGTAGTAGAAAAAACTCACCCTTGTAGCGTCCGACGAAGGCCTTCGAGGAATTGCTGTAGAGGCTATAGTTTTAATTATTTTTTTTTTTTTTTGTATTAATTATGTTCACATTTTTTGTTTCGTTACCAAGTAAATTGCTCATGCTTGCTTTTTTTTTAAAAAATTTTTTTTTCTTTTATATTTTCACTTTTCCTCTGTTATAGATTTTTTTTTGACCTTTCAATTTTGCATTAGATTTCATTTTTTAATTTTTTTGTTTTTGCTCATTTTTTTTTTCATTTTTAGTGTATGTTACCTCGCGACTAAAAAAAATTTTGGTTGTGCACAATGTGGCTCGAAATGTTGCTTTGCGTTTCCTTCTTTGTATACTTTTTTTTCCACTTGCTTAACTCCCTTTTTTTTTTTTTTTTTTCTTATTACAAATTTATTACTTGTACACTAACTAGCTTTCGATTATAGTATATTACCTAGGTATAAACAAAAGAAGAAGTTAAAAATGTTCGTTTTCACTACGGCTTTCCGGCTTAAATCCTTTTTTACTTGATTTTCACTCTGGCTAGACTTTATCACTTTTTTAACTCGGATACAATTTATTCTTTGGGCTGCGTGTTTTCGCTGTTTTCACTTTTCACCGCTTGCCGCGTGTCGTATCGAAATTTGACTGATCAGATGGTCGCCAATGTAATTGCTTCGTCCCCTTTGGTAAATAACTTCTTTGCTGCTTGCACTATCCAACATAAATGTCTTGGAATTCTGGCTTTGGCAATCATTGACGCCAAAAATTTGGGCTTTACGTTTGTCTAACAAAGAAAATTATATACACATACATGATAAAATGTGAATGTCGTTAATGCGTTTTTTTTTTCTTTTCTTTAGAGCTGTATAATTACCTTCTTCTTAATCAAAGCAATACATTTTAATTTCCTTTTTTTCTTTTCCATCATGAACGAACATACCGAGACTTTGAAAATCTGCATGCAAAATTTTATTTGCAAAAATGACAAAATTTTAATGATTCAAAGAAAAATTAGCACTTACTCAAGAAATATATCTTTAAATAGAGAACACCAACATCAATGGTTTCTTTTTTTTTTCGATTCAAGCCCAGGAAGGATGGCTTGTACTTACTCGGATTTAAAATTTACTTGGGTTATTTTAACCACAAAAAAAAATGAAATATTAAATTTTTTTCACTTCCTGCAAAGGACTGTTCCGCTCGGTTGCCAATTTGAAAAGAATTTATCAAGATAGTTCGCCTATGCTCTATGCCTAGCTTTGATCTTCGTTTAGACCCGAAGTCAATTGTCAAAGTGACATTATCCGCTATTAACATAATGGGAAAAAGAAATGTACCACTGTGGTGAACTTTCTTTCTGCAATCAAGCAGTGCATTCGCGGGTCTTTTAAATGCTGCCTTCCTTTCTTTTTTTTTTTTTTTTTTTTTCTTTTGAGCTGCAAGTTTTACTCAAGGCACCTCCACAATATACACGCAAATAAATAAGATATACAAAAATCATTTTCAATCTCCGATCGGAATACATAATTTTTATTTATGGCTGGCAAAACACCATAATTTAAAGAGTTTTGATATTTTGCTACCGTCCGTCAATTGTTGTTTAATTTTATACTTTTTTTTTTATCCTTGGTTAAATAGGATAGAATTTAGTTCTTATGCTCTCATCTTTAATTTCATTTTCATCTTATATATCTTATAATAATTTGGAATTTATTTATTTTAATAACGGTTGGAAAATACAATAATGATCCTTCCGCAGGTTCACCTACGGAAACCTTGTTACGACTTTTACTTCCTCTAAATAATCAAGTTCGGTCAACTTTTGCGAAACAACCGTAACACGCAAGGCGTCACAGTGATCACGTCCGAAATCCTCACTAAATAATTCAATCGGTAGTAGCGACGGGCGGTGTGCACAAAGGGCAGGGACGTAATCAATGCGAGTTAATGACTCACACTTACTAGGAATTCCAAGTTCATGTGAACAGTTTCAGTTCACAATCCCAAGCATGAAAGTGGTTCAGCGGTTTACCCGGACCTCTCGGTCTAGGAAATACACGTTGATACTTTCATTGTAGCGCGCGTGCAGCCCAGGACATCTAAGGGCATCACAGACCTGTTATTGCTCAATCTATTATTAGAGCAATTTGTCCATTTAAGAAGCTACTGTCCTTATAATGGGACAAACCAACAGGTACGGCTCCACTTATATAAACACATTCAAACACAATAAACATTTTACTGCTACCATGAATGAAGGCAATATAAGCTTCAACACCATAATCCTGAAGATATCTATTTAATATATTTGAGTCTCGTTCGTTATCGGAATTAACCAGACAAATCACTCCACGAACTAAGAACGGCCATGCACCACCACCCGTAGATTCGAGAAAGAGCTATCCATCTGTCTTACACACTTATGTTCGGACCTGGTAAGTTTTCCCGTGTTGAGTCAAATTAAGCCGCAGGCTCCACTCCTGGTGGTGCCCTTCCGTCAGTTCCTTTAAGTTTCAGTTTGGCAACCATACTTTCCCCGGAGCCCAATAGCTTTGGTTTCCCGGGAAGCGACTGAGAGAGCCATAAAAGTAGCTACACCCAATTGCTAGCTGGCATCGTTTATGGTTAGAACTAGGGCGGTATCTGATCGCCTTCGAACCTCTAACTTTCGTTCTTGATTAATGAAAACATCTTTGGCAAATGCTTTCGCTTAAGTTAGTTTTACGACGGTCCAAGAATTTCACCTCTCGCGTCGTAATACTAATGCCCCCTTAACTGCTTCTATTAATCATTACCTCTTGATCTGAAAACCAATGAAAGCAGAACAGAGGTCTTATTTCATTATCCCATGCACAGAATATTCAGGCATTTGAAGCCTGCTTTAAGCACTCTAATTTGTTCAAAGTAATTGTACCGGCCCACAAAAACACTCGATGAAGAGCACTAATGTAGGTTTTTAAATAGGAGGAATATATAAAAAAGTACAAGTACTTAATTACATATAAGAACTCCACCGATAATACGCTTACATACATAAAGGTATAGTACTAACTACAAATGTATGTTGTACTACCCGTATGAAGCACAAGTTCAACTACGAACGTTTTAACCGCAACAACTTTAATATACGCTATTGGAGCTGGAATTACCGCGGCTGCTGGCACCAGACTTGCCCTCCAATTGGTCCTTGTTAAAGGACTTAAAGTGTACTCATTCCAATTACAGGGCCTCGGATATGAGTCCTGTATTGTTATTTTTCGTCACTACCTCCCCGAGCTGGGAGTGGGTAATTTACGCGCCTGCTGCCTTCCTTAGATGTGGTAGCCGTTTCTCAGGCTCCCTCTCCGGAACCGAACCCTGATTCCCCGTTACCCGTTGCAACCATGGTAGTCCTAGATACTACCATCAAAAGTTGATAGGGCAGACATTTGAAAGATCTGTCGTCGGTACAAGACCATACGATCTGCATGTTATCTAGAGTTCAACCAATATAACGATCAATTGATCGCTTGGTTTTAGTCTAATAAAAGCACACGTCCCAAAAGGTCCGTGTTTTAATTGCATGTATTAGCTCTAGAATTACCACAGTTATCCAAGTAACTGTTAACGATCTAAGGAACCATAACTGATATAATGAGCCTTTTGCGGTTTCACTTTTAATTCGTGTGTACTTAGACATGCATGGCTTAATCTTTGAGACAAGCATATAACTACTGGCAGGATCAACCAGAATAATGTTATTATTTAATGTGTTGTTAAAAACATGAATATATGAATTTAGACAAACGCATATTTTAAAATATTTAAAGATACTTGACAATATTATATATTTTTCAATAAAATAAAATATATTATTTGTGGTAACATTTTACGAATACGGCCAAAATTTAATAGCGTTCATTTTCGTTTTTCATTAATTGTATAAATTTTCAATAATAATGATATCAAAAATATCTTTATTTTTACACTTACAAAATATATAATCACATTTGCTTTAATTTTGTTTATTTTCAAATAAAATAAACATTTGTATTCTGATATTAAATTTAAAATTTAAATAGAAATTGATATTTAATGTGTGATTTTATATATTAAGTAAAACCATCACTCAAATTTAATGTGACGAATGTTTTTTAATTATAAGGAAAAGTTAATTCAATAAAAATGACTTGATTTTAAAAAAAAAAAAAAAAATAATAATTTTGCTCTATATAAAAGATTAATTAGTTAATTTGCGAACATAACAAGATTTATGACGCAATTCTCATATTTACCTTTTTATATAAAAGGTTAAAGATTGTGAACAATTAAACTAAGAACTAATTTAATGCTCATAATCTTTATTTCGTATTAACGATAAATCCAAATACAACCAGTGAATAAACTTCAGCAGAGAGAACGCTCCTAAGACCGTTTCATCATACACCTTGGAATACCTTGGTAGGCTTTTTCATTATCTTTTTATTTGATATATTAAATTTGAAGTAGAGCATAACCTTCAATTAGTCTGAACAACCACTGTTCATCATGAGTAGGTTTTGTGCCACGCTTTCTCGAAATCGCCCATTTATGTTTGAAGGTACCACTCAACAATAATTTTTCATATGTATTTTTATAAATACCATTAAACTTCAATATAATATATAAATAAATTGACATTGCCGATTATAAATGCATAAGACATATGTATTTGAGAACTGTACCGATATTACATATGACTGACCATGCTCGACATCACACCACCTAAGTAGGTTTTGTGCCACGCTTTCTCGAAATCGCCCATTTATGTTTGAAGGTACCACTCAACAATAATTGTTCATATGTATTTTTATAAAAACCATTAAACTTCAATATAATATATAAATAAATTGACATCGCAGTCCTCGGTAGATGAGTTGTCTAAGTGACCCAGTTATTTGGGCAACTGAACAACGAGGACCCGGGTTCGAATCCCAGGCTAGTGTATGGATGTAGTTTTCGTCTAATTGTAAGCCGAAGGCCTTAGCTGCCAGTGCTTGTAAAATATAGTTAGGTTGATAGTTTACAACTATATCCTATACTTATAACAATAACAAACTGACATTGCCGATTATAAATGCATAAGACATATGTATTTGAGAACTGTTCCGATATTACATATGACTGACCATGCTCGACATCACACCACCTAAGTAGGTTTTTTGCCACGCTTTCTCGAAATCGCCCATTTATGTTTGAAGGTACCACTCAACAATAATTTTTCATATGTATTTTTATAAATACCATTAAACTTCAATATAATATATAAATAAATTGACATTGCCGATTATAAATGCTTAAGACATATGTATTTGAGAACTGTACCGATATTACATATGACTGACCATGCACGACATCACACCACCTAAGTAGGTTTTTTGCCACGCTTTCTCGAAATCGCCCATTTATGTTTGAAGGTACCACTCAACAATAATATTTCATATGTATTTTTATAAATACCATTAAACTTCAATATAATATATAAATAAATTGACATTGCCGATTATAAATGCATAAGACATATGTATTTGAGAAGTGTACCGATATTACATACGACTGACCATGCACGACATCACACCACCTAAGTAGGTTTTTTGCCACGGTTTCTCGAAATCGCCCATTTATGTTTGAAGGTACCACTCAACAATAATTTTTCATATGTATTTTTATAAATACCATTAAACTTCAATATAATATATAAATAAATTGACATTGCCGATTATAAATGCATAAGACATATGTATTTGAGAACTGTACCGATATTACATATGATTGACCATGCTCGACATCACACCACCTAAGTAGGTTTTTTCCACGCTTTCTCGAAATCGCCCATTTATGTTTGAAGGTACCACTCAACAATAATTTTTCATATGTATTTTTATAAATACCATTAAACTTCAATATAATATATAAATAAATTGACATTGCCGATTATAAATGCATAAGACATATGTATTTGAGAACTGTACCGATATTACATATGACTGACCATGCTCGACATCACACCACCTAAGTAGGTTTTGTGCCACGCTTTCTCGAAATCGCCCATTTATGTTTGAAGGTACCACTCAACAATAATTTTTCATATGTATTTTTATAAATACCATTAAACTTCATTATAATATATAAATAAATTGACATTGCCGATTATAAATGCATAAGACATATGTATTTGAGAACTGTACCGATATTACATATGACTGACCATGCTCGACATCACACCACCTAAGTAGGTTTTGTGCCACGCTTTCTCGAAATCGCCCATTTATGTTTGAAGGTACCACTCTTCAATAATTTTTCATATGTATTTTTATAAATACCATTAAACTTCATTATAATATATAAATAAACTGACATTGCCGATTATAAATGCATAAGACATATGTATTTGAGAACTGTACCGATATTACATATGACTGACCATGCTCGACATCACACCACCTAAGTAGGTTTTGTGCCACGCTTTCTCGAAATCGCCCATTTATGTTTGAAGGTACCACTCAACAATAATTTTTCATATGTATTTTTATAAATACCACTAAACTTCAATATAATATTAAGTAAAATTTTTTTTCATATAAATGGGATAATAAATAAATCCCATACGTTATGATATTTTTTCATATGATATGAGATGTTCATAAATAAATCCCATACGATATGATATCTTTTCATATGATATGAGATATTTATACAATATGCATATCCCATATGATATGGATGTTCCCATATGATAAATGGCCAAAATTAATATTTTTAATACTGAGGAAAATTTTTTTCATATAAATGGGATAATAAATAAATCCCATTCGTTATGATATATTTATACAATATGCATATCCCATATATGGATGTTCCCACTTTTTTTCAATATAATAAGGAGATAATAAATACGGAAGAATTTGTAATCCATATTTTATTGCATCACTAAAAAGATTACGATTCATTTGGCTACATTATGACGATGACAGTTGAAACAGCCGTTTTCGTTCTTTTAAGTTATATGATATGGATGTTCCCATATGATATTGAAATTTTTTTCATATAAATGGGATAATAAATAAATCCCATACGTTATGATATTTTTTCATATGATATGAGATATTTATACAATATGCATATCCCATATGATATGGATGTTCCCATATGATAAGTGGGCATAATTTATATTTTTAATATTAAGTAAAATTTTTTTTCATATAAATGGGATAATAAATAAATCCCATACGTTATGATATTTTTTTCATATGATATGAGATATTTATACAAAATGCATATCCCATATGATATGGATGTTCCCATATGATATTGAAATTTTTTTCATATAAATGGGATAATAAATAAATCCCCTACGTTATGATATTTTTTTCATATGATATGAGATATTTATACAATATGCATATCCCATATGATATGGATGTTCCCATATGATAAGTGGGCATAATTTATATTTTTAATATTAAGTAAAATTTTTTTTCATATAAATGGGATAATAAATAAATCCCATGCGTTATGATATTTTTTCATATGATATGAGATATTTATACAAAATGCAAATCCCATATGATATGGATGTTCCCATATGATATTGAAATTTTTTTCATATAAATGGGATAATAAATAAATCCCATACGTTATGATATTTTTTCATATGATATGAAATGTTCATACGATATGCATATCCCATATGATAAGTGGGCATAATTTATATTTTTAATATTAAGTAAAATTTTTTTCATATAAATGGGATAATAAATAAATCCCATACGTTATGATATTTTTTCATATGATATGAGATATTTATACAAAATGCATATCCCATATGATATGGATGTTCCCATATGATATTGAAATTTTTTTCTTATAAATGGGATAATAAATAAATCCCATACGTTATGATATTTTTTCATATGATATGAGATATTTATACAATAAGCATATCCCATATGATATGGATGTTCCCATATGATAAGTGGGCATAATTTATATTTTTAATATTAAGTAAAATTGTTTTTCATATAAATGGGATAATAAATAAATCCCATACGTTATGATATTTTTTCATATGATATGAGATTTTTATACAATATGCATACCCCATATGATATGGATGTTCCCATATGATAAATGGGCAAAATTTATATTTTTAATACTGAGTAAAATTTTTTTCATATAAATGGGGTAATAAATAAATCCCATACGATATACCATATTGATATTGAAATTTTTTTCATATAATTGGGATAATAAATTTATATTTTTAATATTAAGTAAAATTTTTTTTCATATAAATGGGATAATAAATAAATCCCATACGTTATGATATTTTTTCATATGATATGAGATGTTCATACGATATGCATATCCCATATGATATGAAAGTTCCCATATGATATATGGGCAAAATTTATATTTTTAATACTGAGTAAAATTTTTTTCATATAAATGGGATAATAAATAAATCCCATACGATATGATATCTTTTCATATGATATGAGATATTTATACAATATGCATATCCCATATGATATGGATGTTCCCATATGATAAATGGGCAAAATTAATATTTTTAATACTGAGGAAAATTTTTTTTTCATATAAATGGGATAATAAATAAATCCCATACGTTATGATATTTTTTCATATGATATGAGATGTTCATACGATATGCATATCCCATATGATATGGATGTTCCCATATGATAAGTGGGCATAATTTATATTTTTAATATTAAGTAAAATTTTTTTCATATAAATGGGATAATAAATAAATCCCATACGTTATGATATTTTTTCATATGATATGAGATGTTCATACGATATGCATATCCCATATGATATGAAAGTTCCCATATGATATATGGGCAAAATTTATATTTTTAATACTGAGTAAAATTTTTTTCATATACATGGGATAATAAATAAATCCCATACGATATGATATCTTTTCATATGATATGAGATATTTATACAATATGCATATCCCATATGATATGGATGTTCCCATATGATAAATGGGCAAATTTAATATTTTTAATACTGAGGAAATTTTTTTTCATATAAATGGGAAAATAAATAAATCCCATTCGTTATGATATATTTATACAATATGCATATCCCATATATGGATGTTCCCACTTTTTTCAATATAATGAGGAGATAATAAATACGGAAGAATTTGTAATCCATATTTTATTGCATCACTAAAAAGATTACGATTCATTTGGCTACATTATGACGATGACAGTTGAAACAGCCGTTTTCGTTCTTTTAAGTTATAAACTTATAATAATTTTATTTTCCCTTTGTAATAGGGACAGTAGGAATCTCTTAAAATCATTTGGCTACATTATGACGATCACAGTTGGAACCGCCGTTTTCGTTCTTTTAAGTTATAAACTTATAATAATTTTATTTTCCCTTTGTAATAGGGACAGTAAGTCTGTTTTGTTTTACGTGGCGTGTACCCATTAATAGGGTTTACTACCACGGCACTCAAATATGCCACAATGGACAAATAGTACACGTGACGATACGATGCGTCGCCAAACGCCCGTTTGAGAACTGCTTATGCAGAATCTCTCCAGTGCCAGTTGAATGCCATGTTGGGCGGACATGACATTCCCCCTTGGGTGGGGCGAGGCCGTCCTAAAACCTCTGCTGGTCTTTGGGTGCAGCACCCGGCTGAATAATGCAACTCCACGTATTGAGTTATTCAACTCATACCCACCTCTGGGTATTAAACCACAGCCACTACGATCTCCCACAAGGGGGCCAACACAAAGGGCTAGTGGGCAAACTAGCCCATCCCGTAGTACCGAATCACAGTTCCGGTCGGCTGTTCGCAGTCGAAACTACTAACCATTTTTGTCACCGCCAAACAGGAAATGGGTAAACCCCGCCGCTCGAATTAGCTACTGCTGAAATTCAACAGTACCCAGGAAGCACCACTTGGAGGTTTCGAGTCGACTTGACCTGAATCACGACTTATAAATTACGGTATGTCAATCTCCCCTTCTGCGCTCATCAGGCCCTGCTTCCCTGTAATAGGGACAGTAGGAATCTCTTAAAATACATATGTTGCGTCACTAAAATGATGACGATTCATTTGGGTACATTATGACGATCACAGTTGGAACCGCCGTTTTCGTTCCTTTAAGTTATATAATTATAATAATTTTATTTTCCCTTTTTAATAGGGACAGTAGGAATCTCTTTAAGTACATATGTTGCGTCACTAAAATGATGACGATTCATTTGGCTACATTATGACGATCACAGTTGAAACCGCCATTTTCGTTCTTTTAAGTTATATACTTATAATAATTAATTATACTTATTATATGAAATACTCTCCATATAATAAAAGTACATCGGCAATTTAAAAATCGAATCATCAAGCAAAGGATAAGCTTCAGTGGATCGCAGTATGGCAGCTGCTCAACCACTTACAACACCTTGCCTGTTACAAAAGTCGTTTACAATTGATTCTAGGCTTTGTCATTGTATTAAATAATGTTTTAATAAGTAACTAGCGCGGCATCAGGTGATCGAAGATCCTCCCAATTTACTATGTTACAAATAACATTGGCATCACATCCATTGTCGTTTATAAAATAAACTTTTAATGGTTTAGAAGCCATACAATGCAAATTGCCCCTTATTTATCATTGCAGTCCAGCACGGATACGCCCTTAGAGGCGTTTAGGCATAATCCAACGGACGTAGCGTCATACCACTGTTCGCTCGAACAAGTATTGTGCCATTGGTCCGTACCTGCGGTTCCTCTCGTACTACGCAGGAATGCTGTCGCAACAACGTTTTGTCATTAGTAGGGTAAAACTAACCTGTCTTACGACGGTCTAAACCCAGCTCACGTTCCCTTGCATGGGTGAACAATCCAACGCTTTGTGAATTTTGCTTCACAATGATAGGAAGAGCCGACATCGAAGGATCAAAAAGCGACGTCGCTATGAACGCTTTGCCGCCACAAGCCAGTTATCCCTATGGTAACTTTTCTGACACCTCTTGTTAAAAACTCTTTAAACCAAAAGGATCGATAGGCCGAGTTTTTGCTGTCCCTGTGTGTACTGAACACCGAGATCAAGTCAGCATTTGCCCTTTTGCTCTATGTGTGGTTTCTGTCCGCACTGAGCTGGCCTTGGGACACCTCCGTTATTATTTGAGAGATGTACCGCCCCAGTCAAACTCCCTACCTGGCAATGTCCTTGAATTGGATCATACCTGAGTAATTGGAGTTATACCAAAAATTTCAAATTGAAAATACATAAATGCAATCTCTCATTAAAGAATTTGTTTGCGATTATATAACAAACTCGTGATACTTTGATCAAGAAGCTTGCATCTGTAATGGTTGCGTGTAAATTTAAATACTAATTATCCGACGCATATTTTAGTTTATCGCAAACTATCGAGTGCGATCAAAAATATACGGCGAATTCATAACCGTTTATAGTAATAATGCATCTCTGCAGAAACTTTGCAGCGTAACCGCAGCTAACTTCATAAAGGGAGGGCTTTGAGAATAGAAGGGAAAGGGTATATAAGAACCTTCCACCCATACTTCCACCCATACTTCCACCTCTTTTCATTATTCTGGCTTAACGACGAATTGCTTTCGTTCCCCGAAAAATAAAGTGAACAGTTAAAATTTTGTTTGTGGAAAGTCACCAAATAAATAAATTCACTCGGGTTAAAAAGGCAGCTGGAATAATTAAAATTGTTGGATGCCAATGTCGACCTAGAGGCATATGAGGCGTAAGCCTAACCTAAAGACCTCGTGGTGAACCCTATAACCATAGGTTATTCAGCCTCTACATTATATTCATTTCACAAGGTATGTCGACTAGAAAATTTTTTTGACATTTATCTAAAATCGCATTATTCGATCTAGGAAAAATTTACGTAAATTTTGGCATAATCCGTCATAGGCCTATCACCAACACCACATGGCCAAGACGACAATTCAACCAAACTCTACAGAAGGAGAAAATTTAATCGCTGGTTTTAAACATTAGTCAACAGTGACGTCATAGTTTTGCCAGTTGGAATGTTAGCTGTCACAAGGCGAAAAGTTGTGTGCAAAAAGGAGAGAAAATTATAAAGTGATCATACAGAAAATTTTTGTTTGTAAATGAACATAATCAGTTTCAAAAATTATTAGCAAAAAAAAAAAAAAAAAAAAAAAAAAAAAAAAAAAAAATGGTAATTGCAGAAGAAACGAAAATTTGTATCGAAATTAAAAGTGTCAATTCGATAACGAATAGAAAGATACCCTTTTTCAGCGCACCTATGTTAGAGTCAATTTTTTATTGTGAGTTTGTGTGTCGGTATTAAGCATTTAAAACACTAATTGAATCGTATAATTCTTTAAAACAAAACCATAAAAAATATATTTAAAAACATCAAAAATCAACACACGATCCAGCTGCTGAAGGCCTTCTTCGGTGGACTTTCCAAAATGTAAGTGTATTCTTTTTATCTCTTTTATTTTGAATAGAAGTCTAAGTTCCCACAACATGATTATATAAAAATTGTGAAATAGAATGTGCATTTGGGGTCCTTTAACATATCATAATTTTTGTCATTTGTTATTGGCCATGGACGGGAGGGTATAGATGCATAATGGCAGCCAACATCTAAGCCATACTAGAGCTAGACATCATACATTGGGAGGAGTTCGCGTTAGATAGCTGTTTGATTAACTTAGTGGTATTTTTTTTTTGTCCTGTTATTTGCGACATTAAAAAGCCATACGTTTGTTCGTTTTTTTTTTTTTTTTGAGAATGCAATTCTCTCTTTTTAGTTTCATAGGGACTCTATAATAAATTATATGTAGCGAGATGTTTCGAGAACTGCAGCAACAACCCATCCCACCCGGAAGAGCTACGGTTACAAATTAGGGTCCCGATCCGCTGTAAGATCGTAATATCATGGTGTCAGTATTTTTTTTGAGAGCCAACACTACCCTGCTACTGTACACATCAAAACCCAATACCATAAGATATAATAAATATATCCGTATAATGGCTAGGAAATGATACACGTTCCATTTAATCAAGTAAGTAAGGAAACAATAAGAGTAGTGGTATTTCATTGGCGATATCAAACACAAGGAATAATATCTCCCACTTATTCTACACCTCTTATGTCTCCTTACACTGCCAGATTAGAGTCAAGCTCAAAAGGGTCTTCTTTCCCCGCTAATTATTCCAAGCCCGTTCCCTTGGCTGTGGTTTCGCTAGATAGTAGATAGGGACAGTAGGAATCTCGTTAATCCATTCATGCGCGTCACTAATTAGATGACAAGGCATTTGGCTATTTTTTTTTTTTTTTTTTTTTTTTTTGTTTGCTAAGGAAGGAAATTTTCTAAAGATACGAGCAAACGTTTATGGAAAAATCTCGCATGCACGATTCACTGTCTCATCAGAACAATTAAGTTCTACATTGCCTACGTACTAAAACCACCTCAATTCTATAGATTGTAATGGTTGCATGTAAATTTAAATACTAATTATCCGACGCATATTTAAGTTTATCGCAAACTATCGAGTGCGATCAAAAATATACGGCGAATTCATAACCGTTTATAGTAATAATGCATCTCTGCAGAAGCTTTGCAGCGTAAGCGCAGCTAACTTCATAAAGGGAAGGCTTTGAGAATAGAAGGGAAAGGGTATATAAGAACCTTCCACCCACACTTCCACCTCTTTTCATTATTCTGGCTTAACAACGAATTGCTTTCGTTCCCCGAAAAATATAGTGAACAGTTAAATTTTTTTCTTGTGGAAAGTCACCAAATAAATAAATTCACTCGCGTTAAACAAAATATTCGTAAGCCAGCAACAAGCCAAAAAGAAAAAAGGCAGCTGGAATAATTAAATTTTTGGATACAAAATCTCGACCTAGAGGCATAGGAGGCGTAAGCCTAACCTAAAGACCTCGTGGTGAACCCTATAACCATAGGTTATTCGTAGGTCATTATATTCATTTCACAAGGAAAAATTTACGTAAATTTTGGCATAAATCGTCATAGGCCTATCACCAACGCCACATGGCCAAGACGACAATTCAACCAAACTCTACAGAAGGAGAAAATTAAATCGCTGGTTTTAAACATTAGTCAACAGTGACGTCATAGTTTTGCCAGTTGGAATGTTAGCTGTCACAAGGCGAAAAGTTGTGTGCAAAAAGGAGAGAAAATTATAAAGTGGTCACACAGAAAATTTTTGTTTGTAAATGAACAAACAATACATAATCCGTTACAAAAATTATTAGGAAAAAAAAAATTTATTAATTTTAGTTGTCGGGGTTGTAATCAAAAAAAAAAAAAAATTGTATTTGCAGAAGAAACGAAAATTTTTATGGAAATTAAAAGTGTCAATTCGATAACGAATAGAAAGATACCCTTTCTCAGCGCACCTATGTTAGAGTCAATTTTTTTATTGTGAGTTTGTGTGTCGGTATTAAGCATTTAAAACACTAATTGAATCGTATAATTCTTTAAAACAAAACCATAAAAAATATATTTAAAAACATCAAAAATCAACACACGATCCAGCTGCTGAAGGCCTTCATCGGTGGACTTTCCAAAATGTAAGAGTATTCTTTTTATCTCTTTTACCTTTTTTACCGCAAGAGCGCATAACATATGGTGATTAAAAGTAAAGTGCAAAAGAATAAAAAAGGTTTGACAACCACATATACCTATTTTATGCTGCTCACTTGCTATTATTGTTTTCTTTTATTTGTTCTATGCATTCTAAATTTTATTTGCCTTTATCACACATACAAACTACACTTACGAATGATCATGAAATTTTAAATTAATTGAATTATAATTATTAAAAGATCTAAGTGCTATCAATCATTCGGTGTCGCAATCAATTTTTTTTGAATAACCTTGGAAAAAAATTTTTAAATATTATATTGCATCAGTCTAAATGCAGGGTAAAATCTGTTCGTTTGTATAGTTTACAATAATCATAACAAAAAACAAAAATTAAAGAAAACAACAAAAAAACATGTAATACAATAGTTAATAATGAAGAGTAAATTTAAGTAAAGTAGTGGGAGAATTTATATGCGATGAAGAGAAAATGCCTTTTGCAATGAAATTGTTTTTGAAGAATAAGTAAATAAGAAAAACGTATTTTGAATAGAAGTCTAAGTTCCCACAACATGATTATATAAAAATGATGAAATAGAATGCGCATTTGGGGTCCTTTAACATATCATAATTTTTGTCTTTTGTTATTGGCCATGGACGGGAGGGTATAGATGCATAATGGCAGCCAACATCTAAGCCATACTAGAGCTAGACATCATACATTGGGAGGAGTTCGCGATAGATAGCTAGTTGATTAACTTAGTGGTATTTTTTTTTTGTCCTGTTATTTGCGACATTAAAAAGCCCTACGTTTGTTCGTTTTTTTTTGAGAATGCAATTCTCTCTTTTAGTTTCATAGGGACTCTATAATAAATTATATGTAGCGAGATGTTTCGAAAACTGCAGCAACAACCCATCCCACCCGGAAGAGCTACGGTTACAAATTAGGGTCCCGATCCGCTGTAAGATCGTAATATCATGGTGTCAGTTTTTTTTTGAGAGCCAACACTTTCCTGCTACAGTACATAATTTTGGCGCCCAACACGTGGGACACACAGGTCAAGTTCAACGTTTATATTAGGTATAAATCGAAAGATTAAATGTAAGGATTTGGTCTTGAGTGGCTCATGATAATGTGACTCGTCAAAGGGAAGTTTTTTATTAGTTTAATTGCACAGTGTATGGAATTTGAGCTAGTTAGCAGAAGCTGATGGTTGTCAACTAACACTTTAGTAAAAATATTTAATTAAAAAACTCAAGAACCAAAAAAATATATAGAGCAATTTTTTTAATTAGGAGACGTAGTAGTCGCGATTTGATTTATATACACATTCGGAATTCGAGTGATTGCGCATGTGATTACCATCGACCAATGTTACCGGTATAAACTAAAGTCAAAAGTTACTTTCGTTTCGCATAAGAAAAATTTTAAATTGCACTTACCCTGATTAAAAAATTGTTAGTTAAAGATAATGTTTGAAAGGATACATACATGCACAATCTTTTGGAATCTCAAGGTAATGCCTAAGCGTACACTTGTCCAAAGATGAGCATAGTTATTAGAAGACATTTCTAAACACTTTTGAAATCAGAGAACTAGATTCAATAGTGTAGGCATCACCTAGTCATACTAACATAAGTCCCACAGTGGATCCTCACACTACCAAGTTATCTCAGTTATCTACATTTATAAGATCCACACACATACATGTAACCATTTAGAATAAGCTAGCAATAAGATACTCAATAAATCAGTTCTTGTGCGACAATTGAAAAGTAAAGACGTGTACCACAATTTCAGAAGTGGGATAACAGTGAAAAAAATATTTTTATTTTTTTTTTCATTGCAAAATCACACAGCCTATAAAGTGTCTGAACTAAATCAAGAACTTTTTTTGTTTTTAAATATTTAAATGGAAACCATTGAATTAAATAAGTACAGCGCAACCCAGTTGCGAAAGTGGCTGGAAAACCTAGGCCTCCAAAAAAGTGGCACTAAAGCTGCATTGGCCGCACGACTCAACCTGGTGCCTCCCGAAGCCCGAGGATCATGCCCACCTCCGGATGGCATAGACGAACCACACCTAGATGTTGAGGAATTCGACCAGCAAGTTCCAGATGAAATCGAAGGCGCCATTGGTGGCATAGAACTCAGCAACGAGAGTGAGCAGGACAGTGATGACGCGCAGTCCAAACTCAATCACGACGTTGGCGCCTCTGCAGTCTGTAA
The DNA here is from genome assembly GCF_018151085.1 of Drosophila tropicalis. Taxonomy (NCBI): domain Eukaryota; kingdom Metazoa; phylum Arthropoda; class Insecta; order Diptera; family Drosophilidae; genus Drosophila; species Drosophila tropicalis. The sequence goes on from NW_027172470.1 coordinate 158,905, forward strand.
TGAGCGTGAGCGAGATAGCGACGACGCGCCTTTCGCGCGCGAATCTGAATTTATTGGTGAGCAACCGAACGAGCGAGACGGCGAGATAGGAGCGTCACAAAAAAGCGCGCGTGAATCGGTTACAGAGTTGGAACTCTTGCGTCGCCAATTGGAACTCATTCAAGCTGAAAACATATTGCTTAAGAAGTCCAATTCGATGCGAAATAGTGTGACCGCGTCTAAATTGCCAAACTCGGTAACCAACACTGATTATGTCCAAAGTAAAAGACCGCGCCCAGGTCTGGCTATACTCGAACGAAACTTTGTTGGCTATGCCGGTGACAGAGCTGTTAAATCAAATGGCAAACGCTTTTCAAATCAAGGAAAGCAAAATAATGTTGCGTCGCAAATTCCAGGACCGTAAATGGAAGACCACCGAAAATTTTTCAACTTATTTCAAGGAGAAGATCCTTCTGGCAGCAGAAATCCAAATGGATGATGAGGAATTAATCGACAATATCATCGAGGGAACTCCCGATGATCAACTGAAACAGCAGGCCCACATGCAATGCTTCGTCACGACTCAACATCTATTGCAGGCTTTCGATAAAGTTACCTTGCGTAAGCGCTCGCAGGTTATTCAACGATCGAGGGTGGTTGTCAATGGCGTTTCTTCTAAGGTCGGAAGATGCTTCAACTGTAACGTAATCGGACATTTTGCGGCCGATTGCAACAAACCGAAGCGCGAATATGGAGCCTGCTACGCATGCGGCAGCCTGGACCATTTGGTATCGAAATGCAGCGAGAGAAAAACGGAGCGTAAAAACGAATTTGTAAGATTGTTTCAGATAAATTTTAATTCTAAGACTAAAAAATGTTTGTTTCTAGAATGCCTAATCGATACTGGGAGTCCAATCAGTTTTATCAAATTTTGTTGCATTGAAAAAATATTGAATCACGTCAACTTTGAAGTCAATGAAGACAATACCACCTACTTTGGATTAAATAACAGTCCTTTAAATGTGCTGGGAAAAATTTCATGTTTTGTTATTATAAATAAAGAAAGAATTTATTTTGAACTACTAGTTGTGACAAACGGATCGATGGCATATAACGTTGTGTTAGGCAGAAATTTCTTAAGAAATGGTAATTTCGTATTCGTAAGCAAAAATGATCGAACTTATGAAAACGATAGCTGTAAAAATGACCGAACTTATGAAAACGATAGCTGTAAAAATGACCGAACTTACGAAAACGATAGCTGTAAAAATGATCGAACTTTTGAAAATGATAGCTGTAAAAATGATCGACCTAATGAAAATGACAGATGTAAACATGATCGGCAATATGAAAAGAAGAGTTGTAAAAATCACCGACTTGCTGAAAGCGATAGTATAAAAATCAATCAAATTAATGAAAAGGATAGCACTGAAACGAATAGAATTTCTGAGAATGATGGCATACAAAATGAGAAAGTTAGAAGGAATAATAATGCTAAAGCAAAAGAAATTATAGAAAGAAACGATAGAAGTTATACAAATGTAAAAATAGTAAATAATGATCGTAAAGAGGATGTTCTTAAAAATAAAAAGGTTAGTGATAATAGTGCAAAGCAAAAATGGCAAGAAAATACAAAAAAATCAGTCGAAATTTTAGAGTATGCGAAGAATGAACAATCAGCGCTTGAAATATTGTCAATTGAGTATCCCGAACCAAATGAAAGTAGTTCGCTAAAAATCAACGATAATTGTAACGCTAAGTTAAGAAAGGAACTCATAGATATTTTTAGTCAATTTTATGTTAAAGTCAAAAGACCAGATCATCCGGCAGTTAAATGGGAAATGAAACTAAATTTTGAGAACACGAAACCCTTTAATTATCCCACGAGACGTTTGTCATTTGCAGAGAAAGCCCAAGTCCAAAACATGCTAAATGAATACATTAAAAACGGAATTATACGAGTAAGCGAGTCAGAGTACGCATCACCAATAGTACTTGTTAAAAAGAAATCCGGAGAACTTAGAATGTGTGTAGATTACCGAACCCTGAACAAGAACATGCTCAAAGACAATTACCCCACACCTTTAATAGATGATCTTATAGACAAACTTTCGGGAAAGAGAGTATTCACCAAGTTAGACTTAAAAAATGGCTTCTTTCACGTCTTTATGCACGAAGACTCTATCAAGTACACGGCGTTTACAACACCGATGGGTCAATACGAATGGCTTCGAATGCCATTTGGACTACGAAACGCACCCGCAGTTTTTCAAAGATATGTTAACAAAATTTTTGCTGACTTAGTTCGAGAAGACAAGGTTTTAATTTACATGGACGACATATTGATAGCAACAAAGGATAGTAAAAGTCATTTAGAAATATTAACAGAAGTTTTCAAACGTTTAGTTGCCAACAAACTTGAATTACGAATTGACAAGTGCGAATTTCTTCAGGAAGAAATTAAATATTTGGGATACGTGATTACAGGAGACGGCATCAAGCCAGATCCAAAAGGATTACAGGCAGTTAGCGATTTTCCAGTACCGGCTAAAACACATGAGGTACAGAGTTTCCTAGGGTTATGCTCTTATTTTCGACGATTTGTTAAAGATTTTTCAACAATAGCAAAACCATTGTACGATCTGGTGAGAAAAGATAGAAAATTTGAGTTTGGTGGTAAAGAATTAGAATGTTTTGAAAAATTGAAAAGAAATTTGTTAGAAGCCCCTATACTTGCTTTGTACAACCCGACCGACCCAACAGAGTTACACTGCGACGCTAGTTTTGGTTCAATGCTTTTGCAAAAGAAGAAAGATAATAAGATGCACCCAGTGTTCTATTTTTCTAGGCGTACAACAGATGTAGAAGCCAAGTACCATAGTTTCGAACTCGAGACACTAGCCGTAGTGTATTCATTGAAACGTTTTAGAATATATCTTCAAGGATTAGAGTTCAAGATAGTCACGGACTGTAGTGCACTTACGTTAGCACTTAATAAGAAAGAACTTTCTCCCAGAATAGCTCGGTGGGCTCTCCTTATTCAAGACTATGATTATACCCTAGAGCATCGAGCCGGAAAGCGCATGCAGCACGTTGATGCGCTTAGCAGAAACACACATATACTCACCATTGATTCCAATTCGTTCGAAGAGAACCTAATTATTTGTCAAAGTAGAGATGAGAAAATTAAAGAAATCCTAACGAAACTACAGAATACAGAACACAAAAATTATGAAATGCGCAATGGCATAGTGTACAGAAAAAAAGATAAGGAATCTCTTTTATTTTATGTCCCGAAAGAAATGGAAAGTCATGTCATGTATAGTTATCACGATCAGTTAGCCCATATCGGAGTAGACAAAATGGTAGATGTTATTTCGAAAAGCTATTGGTTCCCTAGCGTTAAAGAAAAATGCAAACAGCATGTACAAAATTGTCTAAAATGTATATCTTATTCAGATAAAAATGGAAAAGAGGAAGGCTTTCTTCATAACATTCCTAAGCAAACGGTCCCTTTTGATGTCATACACATAGATCACTATGGTCCAATAGATAAGAGCAGATCTAACAAGCACATATTAGTAGTAATCGATGCTTTCACAAAGTTCGTTCGTCTGTACCCAACGAAAACTACAAAGTCAAAAGAGGCAGTATTAGCATTAAAAGACTATTTTAGAGCATATAGTAGACCCAAATGCGTTATTTCAGATAGAGGAACTTGCTTCACATCAAAAGAATTTGAAGATTTTTTAGTCGAAAACGAAGTTAAACACATAAAAATCGCTACAGGATCTCCGCAAGCCAACGGACAAGTAGAAAGGGTGAATAGAAGTTTGGGTCCAATGATCGCTAAGCTGACTGAGCCGGACAAAGGATTGTATTGGGACACAATCTTAGAAACAGTTGAATATGCACTTAACAACACGTTACAAAGGTCAATCAGTCAGCATCCAAGTAAAGTTTTGTTCGGAGTTGCACAAAGAGGAAAGGTTTTAGATACATTGAAAATTAGCCTAGATGAATTAAATAAAATAAGCATAGATAGAAACTTGGATAGAACAAGACAGGAGGCGGGTAAAAGTATAGAAAAAGTACAAACGTATAATAAGTTAAAAGTAGACTCTAAAAGAAAAGATCCCGTTAAGTATAAGGCAGACGATTTGGTGATGGTTAGGAATTTCGACTCACATATAGGAGTGTCTAAAAAACTTATTCCCAAGTTCAAAGGTCCGTATAGAGTGACAAAAGTGCTGCGCAATGACAGATACGTTTTGGAGGATGTTGAGGGTTTTCAGCAAACCAGACTTCCTTATAAAGGAGTATGGGCCATAGGAAACATACGGCCATGGCTAAGTAATTCAAATAGCTAAGAGATCGGGAGCTCTCTGGTCAGGATGGCCGAGTTGTAGGCATCACCTAGTCATACTAACATAAGTCCCACAGTGGATCCTCACACTACCAAGTTATCTCAGTTATCTACATTTATAAGATCCACACACATACATGTAACCATTTAGAATAAGCTAGCAATAAGATACTCAATAAATCAGTTCTTGTGCGACAATTGAAAAGTAAAGACGTGTACCACAATAGTAAATATATTAAAACTCCATCTATGAAAACGATAAAAAGCTCTAGAAAAAAAAAATTAAAATCTATTTCACATATTATATTTTCTTGTTCTGTGGGAAAAATTAAAAAACAAAAAAATGCCTTTACAACACAGTACAGAGGAAGTAAATAATCCCGCAAATTCTGGGGAAAATATTTGCCTGGTCTGTAGCGAAACTCAAACACAAACGCAGATCAGAGTTATTACTAATTGCAAGCATTCATTTCACAAAGCTTGTATCCTAAATTATATAAAAGAAAAAGAAGAATGTCCAGCGTGTTTTACTAAAGTGCAGGAGAAGGACTTAAAGGTAATTAAAATAAACCAGCAAGGAAAAAAAGTTAGACCCGTCACCAGATCCTGTGCACGTAGCGTAAATGAAGAGCCAAGAACAGAAGAGCTCATAAACGTAAACGTTATTGAAGCACAAATACACAACACAAGTCAAGCCGGCTTATTACCATTAGATGCAGGGAATAGTACGCAACATGGAGAAGTTCCGCAATCAATACCCAGACCAATTCGTCAGAGAGGTAGACCAAGTCGTCGAAGGAACACACGACGTCCCGTTAATCAGCCTTTACGTAACGAAATAAATCGAGCGGAAATGGAATCTCTTATTCAGCAGACAGTAGAACGGGTTATTTCTTCAATAAGTAGCAACGCGCAACAAAACAGTCATATTCGACTAAACAGATCGCAGAGTAGTAGCAGAAGAACTCATTATCAATTAATAGGCACAAATAAAGTGGCTGAGTTGATTCAGAAGTGGGGAATCCATTTTGATGGAACTTCTAACGGGTTACCCGTGGGAGAATTTCTATATAGAGCAAAAACGTTGACTCGAGAACATTTAGGAGGAGATTTTGAAGCTTTATGTAGGAATATACACATTGTTTTGATTGGCAAAGCTAAAGATTGGTATTGGCGATACTATAAGGGAATTGACCATCTTACCTGGTCAGAGTTTTGTTTAGCGATACGCCATCAATATAAAGACAGTAGGTCCAATTATGAAATAAGGGAACAAATAAGAGCTCGCAAACAGAAACCAGGAGAAACTTTCGAAGGTTTTTACGAAGCAATATGTCAATTAATGGATCGATTGCCTACAAGATTAGAAGAAGACGAATTAGTAGAAATAGTACAAGGTAATTTATTAGCTGATCTAAAGGATCGACTACTTTTTGAGGAAATACGGTCAATCAGTCACCTACGTCATCTGGTACAAAAGAGAGAGAATTTTCTTAAAGAATCGAGTCGTATCAAGTTTTCAAATACACGAGGAAAAGAGATAGGATCACACCGAGTATATGCATTAGAGGAAGTAGAAGAAGAAGCAAGCACAATTGAAGGTCATTCTCAAGTAGCAGCTCTACAGAAAAACACTGAGAAGTTATCTTGTTGGAACTGTTGTATTCAAGGCCATAAGTGGGAAGATTGTTTAGAAGAGAGAAGAATATTTTGTTACGGGTGCGGTACGCCTAACATATATAAGCCCAATTGTGTGAACTGCAAGAAGCGTTCGGAAAACCGGCAAGTAGGGGCATCCCAGTCAGTGAGGCTGTCCCACAACCAATAGAAACCAAAAAACCAAGCCTATCCGATTATTTGAATCAATCTAAAACAGATAGTCAAATAGAGAATAGCTCACATGTTAATCAACACCTAGTCGGTGGCTCAATGGAGACCTACTAAAAACTACAATTCTGTTGTGCTCGAGTTCGAACCCCGACATAGGTGGAGTTTCCCCCGATGAAGCAATACCGAAAGGTAGTTCCGTCGGGGATAATGGAAACGATTGTGGATAACGAATAATTTTTTTCACATGTTAATCATAACCTTAGGTTTTTGCCTTATCACGAAAAATGGAAAAACTATTTAGATATTAAGAACAGAATTTTTGAAGCACCGAAAAATATAATAAAAAGAAATACACACCGAAGGAGGAAGTTTTTTAAAAATATAAGAGCTAAAAGTAAGATACTTATATCTACAATATTCCAAGACAAAACTGATATGCGTAGTTATGCACAAGTCTCCTTTTTACAATTTTCTGAATTGGGTTTGTTAGACACTGGTGCAAATGTAAGTTGCGTGGGTGCAGATTTAGCCCAGCAAGAATGGTCCAAATATAAACAATTTAAAAGCATGGGTTCCAATGTGAAAACAGCTGATGGAAAGCAGCATAAGGTTTTAGGGGTTATGCCAGTAAAGCTCCAATATAAGGACCAAGAGAAAGATATGGAATTATATGTTATACCTTCTATTAAGCAACGTCTGATACTAGATATAGATTTTTGGAGAATTTTTAATCTAGCTCCAGGAATTATAAGTTCAGTAGAACGCGTATCTGAGTTTCAATTAGATAAAGAAACAGAAACATGTCCGTTAACTGAAAAAGAGTTGCAACAATTAGAGATAGTCAAGGAGTTTTTTCCTAACTTTGAAAAACAGGGCCTTGGTCGCACGTCGTTGCTAGAACACCACATTGATGTAGGTGAGGCCAAACCAGTAAAGCAGAGATATTATCCGGTAAGTCCTGCAGTAGAAAAGCTTTTATACCAAGAAGTAGATAGAATGATAAGCCTAGGAGTAATAGAACCATCTCAAAGCGCTTGGAGCTCTCCAATGAGAATGGTAGTGAAGCCTAACAAAGTGAGGTTATGCCTGGACGCGCGAAAGGTGAATGAAGTAACTCACAAAGATGCATACCCATTGCAAAGCATTGAGGGTATATTTGCTAGATTACCGAAAGCAAATATCATTTCAAAACTAGATTTAAAAGACGCTTATTGGCAGATATGTCTAACAGAGCAATCAAAGGCGTTAACAGCATTCACAATTCCGGGAAGGCCATTGTATCAGTTTACAGTTATGCCTTTTGGACTATGTAATGCCGCCGCAACCATGTGTCGCCTGATGGACGAAATTATTCCACCAGAGTTACGTCATTGTGCTTTTGGTTATCTTGATGACCTATGCATTGTAACATCAGATTTTCAGTCTCATTTAGCAGTTCTGGTAAGAATAGCAGAACAATTTCGTAAAGCGAATTTGACGCTTAACTTGGCCAAGAGCCAATTCTGTGTGACAAAAATAAATTATTTGGGCTATGTAATAGGTAGCGGAGGAATTTCCACAGATCCTGCTAAGATTTCTTGTATTTTGAATTGGCCAACGCCGAAGAGTTTGAAGCAAGTTCGTGGGTTTTTAGGAGTTTGCGGTTGGTACCGAAGGTTTATCAGAAATTTTGCAGAAATTAGCTGCCCGATTACTGATATACTGGCTACAAAAAAAACGTTTAAACGTTTAACGTCTAAGAAACTAAGCAAGGCGCAAAGAAATTATAGCGTAACAGAACGTGAATGTTTAGCAGTCATTCTAGCCATAGAAAAGTTTCGATGTTATTTGGAGTTACAGGAGTTCGAGGTTGTAACGGATCACTCCAGTTTATTATGGCTAATGAGACAACAAAAGGTATCAGGACGATTAGCCAGATGGATATTACGTTTACAAGCGTTTAAGTTTACGATTTCCCACCGAAAAGGAAAAGATCTTGTAGTTCCAGACGCTTTTTCAAGAATTTGGGAAGCAGACATAGAATCTCTGGAAAAGATGGAACCAATAATAGATTTGGAATCATCAGCTTTTTTAGATAAGGAATATTTAGAACTCAAACAAAGGGTTTGTGAGAATTTAGAAAAATTCCCAGACTTACAAGTGAAGGACAAATTTGTATATATTCGAACCGAACATTCATGCGGAAGCGAAGAAGATAATTCATATTGCTGGAAATTATGGGTACCGGAGAAATTAAGATTAATAGCAATAGAACAAGCTCATGATAATATGTTATCGGCACATGGAGGTGTTCAAAAAACTATAGAGCGATTAAGAAGAAATTTATTTTGGCCAGGATTATCCAAACAGGTTCGAGAATACATAAGCACTTGTGTCACCTGTAAAGAAACGAAAGCTCCCAACAAAATATTAAGACCTCCCATGGGAGTACAAAGTGTTTCAGTTAGACCTTTCAAAAATTGTATATTGACTTACTAGGACCATACCCGCGAAGTAAATCAGGACATATTGGTTTGCTTATAGTTCTTGACCACTTTAGCAGATACCATTGGCTTTGCCCAATGAAAAAATTTACATCAAATTTGATTCAGGAATTTTTAGAAAAGCAAATCTTTCACTGTTATGGAGTACCAGAAATTATTATCAGCGACAATGGATCCCATTTCAAGGCGGTTGCCTTTGAAGCCTTTTTATCTAAATACGGAATTAAGCATATTTTTACTGCGCTATACTCACCGCAGAGTAACGCAGCTGAAAGAGTTAATAGATCGCTATTGTCCGCGGTGAGGTCATATTTAAAACAGGATCAACGAGAATGGGATAAATATTTAACAAATATATCTTGTGCTCTTAGGTCAGCACTTCATCAGTCTCTAGGATGTTCACCATACAAGGCTCTATTTGGAATAAATATGATTAATCATGGCGATGAATATAAACTTTTGAGAAATTTACAATTGTTAGAAGAATCCATACCCTTTAGTCGAACAGATACTCTTACCTTGATTCGTAAGGATATGCTAGACAATAGTAAAAAAGCATACGAATGTAATGTAAGACAATACAATTTAAGATCCAGTCCCGTTTCATTCAAGGTCGGCCAAGAAGTTTTTAAAAAAAATTTTAACTTGAGCAATTTTAGTCAGAACTATAATAAGAAATTAGGACCTCAGTTCTCGCAATGTCGAGTTAAGAAGAAATTGGGAAATGCGTATTATTTATTGGAAACTTTGCAGGGGAAAGAAATTGGAACTTATCATGCGAAGGATATTCGACCTTAAAATTCCAGTTAATCTTCCGCCTGGTAGTTGTCAGAATTACCTGTGTTTGTAATGGTTGCATGTAAATTTAAATACTAATTATCCGACGCATATTTAAGTTTATCGCAAACTATCGAGTGCGATCAAAAATATACGGCGAATTCATAACCGTTTATAGTAATAATGCATCTCTGCAGAAGCTTTGCAGCGTAAGCGCAGCTAACTTCATAAAGGGAAGGCTTTGAGAATAGAAGGGAAAGGGTATATAAGAACCTTCCACCCACACTTCCACCTTTTTTCATTATTCTGGCTTAACAACGAATTGCTTTCGTTCCTCGAAAAATATAGTGAACAGTTAAATTTTTTTCTTGTGGAAAGTCACCAAATAAATAAATTCACTCGGGTTAAACAAAATATTCGTAAGCCAGCAACAAGCCAAAAAGAAAAAAGGCAGCTGGAATAATTAAATTTTTGGATACAAAATCTCGACCTAGAGGCATAGGAGGCGTAAGCCTAACCTAAAGACCTCGTGGTGAACCCTATAACCATAGGTTATTCGTAGGTCATTATATTCATTTCACAAGGAAAAATTTACGTAAATCGTCATAGGCCTATCACCAACGCCACATGGCCAAGACGACAATTCAACCAAACTCTACAGAAGGAGAAAATTAAATCGCTGGTTTTAAACATTAGTCAACAGTGACGTCATAGTTTTGCCAGTTGGAATGTTAGCTGTCACAAGGCGAAAAGTTGTGTGCAAAAAGGAGAGAAAATTATAAAGTGGTCACACAGAAAATTTTTGTTTGTAAATGAACAAACAATACATAATCCGTTACAAAAATTATTAGGAAAAAAAAATTTATTAATTTTAGTTGTCGGGGTTGTAATCAAAAAAAAAAAAAAAAATTGTATTTGCAGAAGAAACGAAAATTTTTATGGAAATTAAAAGTGTCAATTCGATAACGAATAGAAAGATACCCTTTCTCAGCGCACCTATGTTAGAGTCAATTTTTTTATTGTGAGTTTGTGTGTCGGTATTAAGCATTTAAAACACTAATTGAATCGTATAATTCTTTAAAACAAAACCATAAAAAATATATTTAAAAACATCAAAAATCAACACACGATCCAGCTGCTGAAGGCCTTCATCGGTGGACTTTCCAAAATGTAAGTGTATTCTTTTTATCTCTTTTACCTTTTTTACCGCAAGAGCGCGTAACATATGGTGATTAAAAGTAAAGTGCAAAAGAATAAAAAAAGGTTTGACAACCACATATACCTATTTTATGCTGCTCACTTGCTATTATTGTTTTCTTTTATTTGTCTTATGCATTCTAAATTTTATTTGCCTTTATCACACATACAAACTACAATTACGAATGATCATGAAATTTTAAATTAATTGAATTATAATTATTAAAAGATCTAAGTGCTATCAATCATTCGGTGTCGCAATCAATTTTTTTTGAATAACCTTGGAAAAAAATTTTTAAATATTATATTGCATCAGTCTAAATGCAGGGTAAAATCTGTTCGTTTGTATAGTTTACAATAATCATAACAAAAAACAAAAATTAAAGAAAACAACAAAAAAACATGTATTACAATAGTTAATAATGAAGAGTAAATTTAAGTAAAGTAGTGGGAGAATTTATATGCGATGAAGAGAAAATGCCCTTTGCAATGAAATTGTTTTTGAAGAATAAGTAAATAAGAAAAATGTATTTTGAATAGAAGTCTAAGTTCCCACAACATGATTATATAAAAATGATGAAATAGAATGCGCATTTGGGGTCCTTTAACATATCATAATTTTTGTCTTTTGTTATTGGCCATGGACGGGAGGGTATAGATGCATAATGGCAGCCAACATCTAAGCCATACTAGAGCTAAACATCATACATTGGGAGGAGTTCGCGATAGATAGCTAGTTGATTAACTTAGTGGTATTTTTTTTGTCCTGTTATTTGCGACATTAAAAAACCCTACGTTTGTTCGTTTTTTTTTTGAGAATGCAATTCTCTCTTTTAGTTTCATAGGGACTCTATAATAAATTATATGTAGCGAGATGTTTCGAAAACTGCAGCAACAACCCATCCCACCCGGAAGAGCTACGGTTACAAATTAGGGTCCCGATCCGCTGTAAGATCGTAATATCATGGTGTCAGTTTTTTTTTTGAGAGCCAACACTTTCCTGCTACAGTACAAGATGTGCGATGTTTGTACCTTTTTAGGTGTTATGCCAAGGTAGCAGGCAAAAATATAAGAAGCTAGAGTATGATACGCCTAGCTCTCGTATACCCAGCACAATACATGAAGTATTTGAATGACGTCACTCCGCCGTTCACTGCTCTGACGCTAATGATTTTGCTATCATTAGCGGTGAGGAGGTCCTTTGCTATCAATCGTTTGACCGACTGACCGCTATAGACTCATCTCCAGTTAAGTGTGACGGAGTGAAACTCGATGTCACCTGTCGCTCCGAAAGATCGCCGCAGTTGTGATCTTATGTCAGCTCTGTCGTACCTTTCAACCTTACGCTGATGCGCTTGGTCTAAGGAATGTCCGTCTGTCACCACCTGAATGTCAATCACATAAATGTGATTCTGTCGGATTCCCACCAGGTCCGGTTTATTTAACCCCGAGTCGCAATGCGGGCATTTATCCGCAATTTGACACCGTGTAAATATTCCATTCCTGTTAGCGCGTGGGCTGACTCACCCATCCATGTTGCGGGCCATAGTGACCCGCTTCACGGAGACCGCAACCATCAACAGACATGTACAACCTGTTTGCAAAATACGAGTCAATCTCTGGACGCGAAACCAGCTGCACATTTTCCGCCTTTAATCTATCTCGAGCCCTTTGCATTTCGCCGTCAATGAAAGAGCTAGCTACCTCGGATTGTTCGAGGTGGGGCCATTTTATATTGCTCAATCGCTTCAGACGCAGCATCGGCGCTATCCATCTAACTGACGGAATCCCGAGACCCCCACAAGTGTGGGGGGCGTGAAAGAAAGCAACTGGTACATCCAGCGGGAGGTCTAACCACCTCCTCACGAATTGCCGTACCAATCTGTCACATTTTCTTAAGACGACTATCATCACACTCCCAAGTGTTAGTTGGTGATAGAGTTGTGGGATAAGGACAGTCTTAAGTGCAAACAACTTCTGTTGTGGTTTCAGGGGGCTCTCGATAATCTTAATAGCTTCGGACCGAGGTCGTCTGCTGGACTATATCGAGCCCGCCCATCCGCAGTGAACCGGATTCCTAAATACTTCCACTCTTCAGTACGCTTCAATGAAGGACACTCGCGCTCACCTACACGAAAGCTCCGTCGTTCAACGACAGTACACTTTTGCTTGGCTTGCCCCTTTATACTGATAGTGAAACACTTGTCAGAATTCAGGGTGAGTCCCACGGAGGCCAAAAAGCCTACCGTGGTGTCCAACAATTTCTGAAGCCCCATCGGAGTTTCCGCAAATAGCACCAGATCATCTGCGAACGCTGCCGCGCTTGTCATGGTATTTCCGACTTTGGCACCAATCTCTTTGGGGTAAGACCTAAGTAACCTGTCAATGACAAGATTAAATAGCAAGGGAGATAGAGGATCGCCCTGCTTGACGCCTCTCGCTGGTATGAAAACCTCTGATCTCCATCCTGCCCCATTGAGGGAGGTACCGCCGCCCTTATACTGTTCTTCTATGAAGCTGACAAAATTTGCTGGAGCACCATAGGCCTGTAAGGTGTTGATAATGGCCCGGTGTGATACTGAGTCAAAAGCCTTGCTGACATCCACCGCCGCAAGGTAACATGACTTCCACCTTAAATGATGCTCCCGCAAAATAAGATAAACCATCGTCGCATTATCAGCGCACCCATCGGTAGGTAGGAAACCGCGCTGCCTTGAATCCCAATTGACTTTAGAAGCCAGCCGAGAAGCCAGAACAGCGTTTAATTGCCTGACCAAAACCGAGGGGACTGTTATTGGACGATAGTCTTGCGGTCGATTTGCCGTCACAGTCTTCGGGATAAAGATAGTTCTGGCCAGCCGGGTAGAGTATGGTATTTTGCCGCACCAGAGAATTAGGTTCATTATGCGTAGCATAATGCCCGACGGTACACTTCTGAATGTTCGTGGAGTGATACCATCAGGACCCGGAGCACTTGACAACTTTAATTTATTTTCCCTCAGCTCACGTGGCGTAATTGCTGATCAAACTGTCACAAGCGAATGTTTCATATGGAACCTCGCAAAAGCATGTGCTGGGATTTGTCATTATTTGTCTCCAATAGGGCTCCATAATTTCTTGGTTTGGCATAACCGACTCATCTGTTCCATCAAGCAAGGATCTAATGCATCTCCCAGTGTTCTTATCCCAACGACGCTGAACCTGTGCGTATTCTTGTTGTCTTAACTGTCTCCTATTACGAGGTCTCCGAGGCGGTCTCGCACTGATGGTGTGTGGTTCATTTGGTGGTGGAAATATATCAAGGAGATAGTTGGATAAGCATTGGAGAGTGGTTTCCTTCCCTACGGTCTGCGCACTATCTACGATAGATTGCAAGACCTGGGCTCTCCACCGGGGATTACATTCTACGGGGATATAGCCCCGCAGAATCCGCATGATTTCCCAGTTCGACTGTTCTTCTGATGGATTGATTGGTTGCGCTTCCGACGATGATACTTGGTGGTGTCGCTCGATTAAACTAGGGCGACGCTGTGAGGTATTTGAGTCCAACGCTTCTGGGGTGTGAGTAGATTGCCCTCTTATCTGCTCCAATTTTTCCTTATATTCACCCCTCTTCCGAAAACACTTGATTGCTTCGGAGCTACGGTGAGTAAATACTTCCGCTAGCTTTTTATTAGGAAATCTCAAATTACCACTTGCTTCGAGCTCCACCTTCTTTCTCGCCATCATCCACGCTTCTTCCTCACTAAATCGGAGTTTTACATCTTCACGTTGACGTCACACATATCTAATTCGTCTCTGTGTTGATGTGACATGTGAACACCGAGCCCTCTTCTGCTACTAAAGAGGCGCCCACATACTGTTCAGGGAATCTCGCTAGCGAGGTTAACCACTGCTATAGCCTCTCTCGGTTGGTCCCCAGGACTAGTTGTCACTGAAGTTGTTGTGTTATAATTTATCCGAGGCACAGTATTTCTAGATTCACCAACTTGTTCTTGGCTCAAGGGGCTGGTAACCCCAAGAGTTGCTCCGCCGCTCGAATTACCTACCGATAGAAACCTAGAATCTAGGAATTTATCAGCACCCAGGAAGCACCACGAGGAGGTTTCGAGTCGACTTGATCTGACTAACGACTTATGAATTACAGTGTTTAAAACACCCCTTCTGCGCTTATCAGACCCTGCTTCCCATGGAGAGTCATAGTTACTCCCGCCGTTGACCCGCGCTTACTTGAATTTCTTCACTTTGACATTCAGAGCACTGGGCAGAAATCACATTGTGTCAACACCCGCTAGGGCCATCACAATGCTTTGTTTTAATTAGACAGTCGGATTCCCCAAGTCCGTGCCAGTTCTGAATTGATTGTTAATTGATAATCGTTATAATTTAAAAGAACTAATTAAAATTAATTAGTATTCTTAAAAATTTTAGCAAGAAAGTTCCACAATTGGCTACGTAACTAACTATCCGGGGAACAAATAACTATCATAAATGATAGAAACTCTATTTACCCAGAACGAACACATAAACCATGTTATTGTTTCCCAATCAAGCCCGACTATCTCAATCTTCAGAGCCAATCCTTATCCCGAAGTTACGGATCTAATTTGCCGACTTCCCTTACCTACATTATTCTATCGACTAGAGACTCTTCACCTTGGAGACCAGCTGCGGATATTGGTACGGCCTGTTGAGAAGTTTGCGTATCCCCACCATAAATTTTCAAGGTCCGAGGAGAAAATATCGACACAACAGTATATGTCATGCTCTTCTAGCCCATCTACCATATCTCTCTGCGAAAGACTTCCATGGTAGTACGGCTATAAAACAGAAAAGAAAACTCTTCCGATACCTCTCGACGGCTTCTTTATGGTCGTTCCTGTTGCCAGGATGAGCACGAGGCCCATATTTAATAACAAACGGATACTCAACAGGTTACGGAATTGGAACCGTATTCCCTTTCGTTCAAAATTATTCAAGTGTTTTACTTTAGATTAATTTATTTGACATATTTAAAACTTGAAAATTTTCGGCTTTCGCCTTGAACTTAGGACCGACTAACTCGTGATCAACCACTGTTCACACGAAACCCTTCTCCACTTCAGTCCTCCAAGGTCTCATTCGATTATTTGCTACTACCACCAAGATCTGTACCAATGGCGGCTCCATGCAGGCTTACGCCAAACACTTCTAAGCACACCATTGTACCTTCCTACTCACTAAAGTTTCAAAATTTATATTATAAATAATATAAATCATCTACTTTAGCGGTAATGTATAGGTATACAACTTAAGCGCCATCCATTTTAAGGGCTAGTTGCTTCGGCAGGTGAGTTGTTACACACTCCTTAGCGGATTTCGACTTCCATGATCACCGTCCTGCTGTTTTAAGCAACCAACGCCTTTCATGGTTTCTGTATGAGTTGTTAATTTGGGCACCGTAACATTACGTTTGGTTCATCCCACAGCGCCAGTTCTGCTTACCAAAAGTGGCCCACTGGGCACAATATATCATAGAACAAGAAAGTTAAAGTTCTTACCCATTTAAAGTTTGAGAATAGGTTAAGATCGTTTCGACCCTAAGGCCTCTAATCATTCGCTTTACCAGATAAGATTATTTTATATAACATTTAAATGCACCAGCTATCCTGAGGGAAACTTCTGAAGGAACCAGCTACTAGATGGTTCGATTGGTCTTTCGCCCCTATACTCAATTCTGACAATCGATTTGCACATCAGAACTGCTTCGGTCTTCCATCAGGGTTTCCCCTGACTTCAACCTGATCAAGTATAGTTCACCATCTTTCGGGTCACGGCATATATGCTCAAGGTACGTTCCAGGTAGAGGTATAAATAATATAAATATCATTATACATAAATATATAGAACGCCCCGGGATTGTGTTAATTAACTATAAATAGTTAAAAAACTAATCCCATTATTAGTCAAGTTAATTATGCTATTAGGTTTATATCCCAATAACTTGCACATATGTTAGACTCCTTGGTCCGTGTTTCAAGACGGGTCCCAAAGGTATCCTGAATCTTTCGCATTGTTAATCATACAAGTGCATATAATAAACACAGAAAATCAATGATAATCATGCTATTATATAATTCCGAAAAATTAACGCACTGTATTCATATAAATCTATCAACACTTTATCAAATTAATGACATTAATGACAAGCAAAATAATTTAAATAAACTATAAGTCATATTTTATGATAAATTTGGTTCATGTTAATAGATTACAATGTCCTTATATGGAAAAAATGCACACTATTATTATAATATTATTAAAATATTACTACTTTAATGATGAATTTTCCATAATGGATATTTAGGTTCATCGGGCTTAACCTCTAAGCAGTTTCACGTACTATTTAACTCTCTATTCAGAGTTCTTTTCAACTTTCCCTCACGGTACTTGTTTACTATCGGTCTCATGGTTATATTTAGTTTTAGATGGAGTTTACCACCCTCTTAGTGCTGCACTATCAAGCAACACGACTCTTTGGAAACACCATCTAGTAATCATTAACGTTATACGGGCCTGGCACCCTCTATGGGTAAATGGCCTCATTTAAGAAGGACTTAAATCGTTAATTTCTCATACTAGAATATTGATGCTCCATACACTGCATCTCACATTTGCCATAAAGACAAAGTGACTTAGCGCTGAACTATTTTCTTTTCGCTCGCCGCTACTAAGAAAATCCTTGTTAGTTTCTTTTCCTCCTCTAATTAATATGCTTAATTCCGGGGGTTGTCCCATATGAGTTGAGGTTGTATATACACACAAATATATTATTAAATATATTAAAACCATTGTAAATTTCTAATTTAGGTGAAGAATAATATTATGACAATTGTTTTTCATTTCATATCATTAATAAGAGGCAATTCTAGATTAAAATTTCATATTTTTTATGCTAAACATTCCTCAGTATCATTTGATTTGAAAAAGAAAATTATACATCTTCATTTTTCTCATACATATGAGAGCCAATGTGTTTCAATTATTATTAATATTATGAATATACATGTGAGGTTAACATTATATTTGTAGTAGTTTATTGTACATAATAATATTAACTGAAATGTTTAAATTGAGGTGTAGTACATATTTCTTTTAGAATAATAATTGATTTCATAACTGCCGAACGCTCTCGTAACCCGTTTATCTCTTGCCCGTTCTCGACGACGACTTCCCTTCGACTCCTCTCTTCGATGCCTCTGCCTCTCAGCTGCTACACGACTCGAAAATAGGGGCAATCTCAGATCAGTGTGCCCATCTCGTCTTTACACTCGGCCCTCCTGATAATCGTCTTCTGACTCAGAAGACAGCAACTCGTCGTTCTCAGCCACATATCGCCAAAGTCTCATATAGTCCACGCTCGTAGTTGTCATCCTTGGCCCTTCACCATTGGTCGCTTTCTTTACATCGTACCGGCCGTTGCGCTTAGCTTTGATCACTTCATAGGGTCCCAAAAACTGACTTGCCAATTTACGGCCCGCTACAAACTGCGTTCTCTTTATAGCTACCAAATCGCCAACTTGGTAGATAGCTTCGCCTTTCCTGTTCTTATCATAGTTCCTCTTGTAAGTCGCCTGCGCCTTCTCTATATTAATCTTAGCCTCTTGTCTTAGCTTTTGACGCTCGTCGTTGAACTGATCTACTTGTTCCTCCTGTAATATATCCAGCAAACGGTCATCTATATGGTTACGCATTCTCGTTCCAAACAGGACTTCAAAAGGTGACATTTTCGTTGAAGAATGCATCGTTGTATTAATAGCCTTCTGTACTTGAGCAACCGCTTTATACCATTTCGTGGGTTCATCTGCTGATATTTTTGCGATAATAGACAGGATACAACGGTTAACTCGTTCGATTTGGCCATTGCCCCTTGCTACTCCTGTGGTTGACAGTACATGCTCTACATCGTTTGATCGAAGGAATTCTTTAAAAGCGTTTGATGTGAAGGCCACCCCTCTGTCACTTATGATCCTCTCGGGAAATCCAAAAATGTCTGTCCATTCGTTGAGTCTTTTAATTACTTCTTCCTGACCTGTGGACTTCGTTGGAAACAACCATACAAATTTCGAAAAACCATCTACCATTGCCAAAATGAATTTGTACTGCTTGGAGGTGCTGTCCATGGGTCCTAGATGATCCAAATGTAAAGTATGTAGCGGTGTGTCTCCTTTGGTTATACAATGCAAATATCCTTCTTTTTTACCCAGCTGTTTATTATGAACTATACATTTTATGCAGTTTGCAACCAATCTTGATACTTTACTTTCTAAATGCGGTATCCAGTACTGTTGGTCGATAGCGTGCATTGTCTTGCGCGTCGAAAAATGTCCAACCTCGTGCGATCGTTGTATTATCTCACGTTCCATTAGCTTTGGAACAACCAATAACTCATTACCTTCAACTTCTTTGAATAGCAAACCACCTTTCACGTTGAAGCTTTTGTATGGTTGCTGCTTTAGTAACTCTATAATCGCGATAATATGATCATCTGTCTGCTGTGCCTTCTTTAAACGCGCTGTTATTTCATCTTTTACTACTAAGCACGACTGCGGGTAACGGCTTAAACAGTCCACGTGCTGCATCTTAACTGCTGATCGGTGCTCCACGTTCAAATTGAAATCTTGTAAATACAATATCCATTGCGCAACCTCCCTTGGGATGTCCAGCTTTGACGTAGTTTGCTTAAATGCAATGCAGTCTGTCACCAATTTCACCGGGATCCCTAGCAAATAATGTCGAAATTTTTTTAACGCCATATATGCTGCCTTGACTTCAAGAATGTAGCTATGCCTCTTCGAATCTGCTTCAGATGCTTTCTTACTCCAAAAATAAATCGGATGTAAATTGTTGTCAAATAGCTGAAGTAGTACTGCTCCAAATCCGTCTTTTGAAGCATCCGTGTGCAACTCGGTTGGTGCCTCGCGAGAATAGAGGTGTAACACTGGTTCGTTTATTATCGCCGTCTTCAATTGCTGCAACGCCTGAAGCTCGCTTGGACCCATAATAAACTTAACATCTTTTTTCAGCAACTTGGTAAGAGGTCTTGCTATCTGCGCATACTGAGGAATAAACTTTCTGAAGAATCCGGTTAAACCAAGAAATGCCTGAATCGATTTGACGTTTGTGGGAATTCCGAAACGACTGATCGCCATCGTCTTATCTTTACCGGGCCAAATCTTTCCATCTTCAATTTCGTGACCTAGAAAGCTTATGCGTTTTTGCAAAAAACTACATTTTCCCCATTTTATTTTTAAATCATACTTTGCTGCAGTTTTTAATACCAATTTGGTTTTGTTTAGACACTCGTTTGCTGACTTAGCATATACTATAATGTCATCCATATATAATTGCATTATATTCTTGTTAATCAGATCCTGAAATATGTGGTTAACGAAACGAATGAATGAAGCAGGAGAATTACGAAATCCAAATGGCGCTCTATTAAACTCGTATAATCCTTCTCTAGTAATAAACGCTGTATATGATTTGCTAGATTCCTCTATGGGCACATGGAAGAATCCATTTTCCAAATCCATAATCGTATAAAAGCTTGCTGTCTGCAATTTCTCAAGCACTTCATCCATTAAAGGAACTGGAAAGCAGTCTTCCAAGACCATGCTATTTAGCTTCCTGTAATCTACACAAACCCGCAAAGTATTGTCTTTCTTCTTTACGACTACAACTCTGCTAGCAACATTCGAAGTGGATTTGCGCACTATTCCGTTTTCTTCCCACTCATCAACTTGATTTTTAACCGCTTCCGCTTCTGGTGCCGACAAACGACTGGGTGACTGCCTAAATGGGATTATTGCGCCATCTGGTACAATTTTCAACTCAATAGGACAATTTACCTTCTCTGCATCATTCAGCTCAAAGCTATCCTGTATCAACGCTTCGACTTGCTTTTGATATTGCGGTGGGGCCGAATAACTACATGAGATGTCAAAAACATTGTACCAATTGTCAGCTCATCGATCGATACTCTAAACTTCTCCACAAAGTCGTATCCCAAAATAACGTCACAGTCCATAGTGTTGCTCTCCACTACCAAGAATTTTTGCTGCGTCTTTAGGTTATCCACGATAACTTCTGTCTCGAAAAAGCTTTTTGCTTTTGTTTGGCTTTTGCCTAGGCCGCAGAGCATTAAGAAACTTTCTTTTAAATCAATCTTACCCAAGTATTTTAGAAAAGAGTTCTTTACAATAGTGACATCTGAGCCCGTATCGATCAAACCGTCAACATTTACGCCATTCAACGACACCGACTTGACGCGTTTTTGTATATTTATTTTACGAACAGCTGATAACTTTCTGGGGCAATTAGTTGAAATATGTCCACTTTCATTACAACTAAAACATTTTCTATCCGCGCTATTACAGTCTTTACGCTTGTGCTCACTGGAACCGCAATTAAAACAATATTCTTTCTTTTTAATGTTTTCCACTTTTGCAATAGACGTGATTTTTCGATTGTTTTTCTCAATATTATCAAATTTTTTTACATGCTCGAATACACCATATTGCTCTTTTAATTCTTTTAGCGATTTGCAATTGTACATTGAGAACTTGAACTCGCTTTTAATATTAAGCCCATCAACTATGTACCGTATAACCGCCGCGTCTTCGATTTTTCCAGCACTAGCAATTTTTCTCATATTCAGCATATATTCGTGAAACGATTCACCACTGTGCATTTTACGATCGCGTAGCTGTTGATGTAGGTCAGCGCTACTCAAATTTGACTCGAACTCACAACACAACATTTGTCTCAAACTCTGAAAATCACTCACTGTTTCTGACTCGAGATATAACTGTGCCGCACCACTCATTTTATTTCTCGCTTGCACATACATCTGCTTGTCTGTGAGCTCGTAAGCTTCGGCATTCTGTTCAAAGTTCTCAAACCATTTCTCTACCGGTACATTGTAACCGTCAAACACACATACAACTTTTTCGAAATGCTCAGGGTTTATTTTGACTTCTGCATACTTTCTCTCATCTGCTTCGATTTTAAGAGAAAACATTTGTATTAACTGTTGCATCTTTATATCTAGATCTCTGGGATCACTTTTTTCTACGTCACTAACTTCTTTCACTTCCATATTATTTTTTATCGATTCTTCATCTTCCACTAAACCGAACGTTTCGTTCAAGGTCTTCTTTTCAACAATCTTCTTTTCGTTCTTCTTTTCGTTTTTCGACTTCGCTGGTGTGCGCAATGGTGGCGACATTTCGGTTTTTCGCGACTTCGTGGCGCCGACTGATCGACTATTCGAGAACGATTTCTTAGAAAAAGCTACCGCGCACTACTGGAATTTTCACAACTGTACAACTTTTATTTGGATGTTTTGTACCAACTTTTACAAAATCAACCGCAACTTTACAACTTTATTGTTTTTTTTTTTTTTTTTTAAATTCCAGCACAACCGCATTTACATTTTTCTAAGAACTTTCTCCACATTACACATGCACTAACACCCACAAAACCGGCGAGCCCCCAAATGTGAGGTTAACATTATATTTGTAGTAGTTTATTGTACATAATAATATTAACTGAAATGTTTAAATTGAGGTGTAGTACATATTCCTTTTAGAATAATAATTGATTTCATAACTGCCGAACGCTCTCGTAACCCGTTTATCTCTTGCCCGTTCTCGACGACGACTTCCCTTCGACTCCTCTCTTCGATGCCTCTGCCTCTCAGCTGCTACACGACTCGAAAATAGGGGCAATCTCAGATCAGTGTGCCCATCTCGTCTTTACATACATATATATATATCCAATAATATACCATATGCTTTAATATTTCGTAAATAAAATGTGTCCTGCAGTTCACAAGATGACGCACAGTTTGCTGCGTTCTTCATCGACCCATGAGCCGAGTGATCCACCGCTTAGAGTGATTAATAAATTGTTTGTTTATTTCATTACGTCAATAATATTTTTATTGAAAAAAATTAAAAATACACCATTTTACTGGCAAATATCAATTCCTTCAATAAAATCTTAACCCAAACGAATGCTGCGAAATGTCTTAGTTAACATAAATGATTGAATACTGGACTTGATAATTTATAAAAGATGATATATTTTGTAAGCGATCAAATTATGTAAAACGTTAACCTTAAATGCAGGTACAACATTGTACATTTGGGATGTTGCTTTAACCATTGAATGCCCAAACCAATAATGGCCAATACAATACGCAACGCCTGTATATTATGGTACATATACACGCAAATAAATAAGATATACAAAAATCATTTTCAATCTCCGATCGGAATACATAATTTTTATTTATGGCTGGCAAAACACCATAATTTAAAGAGTTTTAGCATATTTTGCTACCGTCCGTCAATTGTTGTTTAATTTTATACTCTTTTTTTTTATCCTTGGGTAAATAGGATAGAATTTAGTTCTTATGCTCTCATCTTTAATTTCATTTTCATCTTATATATCTTATAATATTTTGGAATTTATTTATTTTAATAACGGTTGGAAAATACAATAATGATCCTTCCGCAGGTTCACCTACGGAAACCTTGTTACGACTTTTACTTCCTCTAAATAATCAAGTTCGGTCAACTTTTGCGAAACAACCGTAACACGCAAGGCGTCACAGTGATCACGTCCGGAGACCTCACTAAATAATTCAATCGGTAGTAGCGACGGGCGGTGTGCACAAAGGGCAGGGACGTAATCAATGCGAGTTAATGACTCACACTTACTAGGAATTCCAAGTTCATGTGAACAGTTTCAGTTCACAATCCCAAGCATGAAAGTGGTTCAGCGGTTTACCCGGACCTCTCGGTCTAGGAAATACACGTTGATAATTTCATTGTAGCGCGCGTGCAGCCCAGGACATCTAAGGGCATCACAGACCTGTTATTGCTCAATCTCATTATTGCTAGACGCAATTTGTCCATTTAAGAAGCTAGTGTCCTTATAATGGGACAAACCAACAGGTACGGCTCCACTTATATAAACACATTCAAACACAATAAACATTTTACTGCTACCATGAATGAAGGCAATATAAGCTTCAACACCATAATCCTGAAGATATCTATTTAATATATTTGAGTCTCCTTCGTTATCGGAATTAACCAGACAAATCACTCCACGAACTAAGAACGGCCATGCACCACCACCCATAGATTCGAGAAAGAGCTATCAATCTGTCCTACACACTTTATGTTCGGACCTGGTAAGTTTTCCCTTGTTGAGTCAAATTAAGCCGCAGGCTCCACTCCTGGTGGTGCCCTTCCGTCAATTCCTTTAAGTTTCAGCTTTGCAACCATACTTCCCCCGGAGCCCAAAAGCTTTGGTTTCCCGGGAAGCGACTGAGAGAGCCATAAAAGTAGCTACACCCAATTGCTAGCTGGCATCGTTTATGGTTAGAACTAGGGCGGTATCTGATCGCCTTCGAACCTCTAACTTTCGTTCTTGATTAATGAAAACATCTTTGGCAAATGCTTTCGCTTAAGTTAGTCTTACGACGGTCCAAGAATTTCACCTCTCGCGTCGTAATACTAATGCCCCCAAACTGCTTCTATTAATCATTACCTCTTGATCTGAAAACCAATGAAAGCATAACAGAGGTCTTATTTCATTATCCCATGCACAGAATATTCAGGCATTTGAAGCCTGCTTTAAGCACTCTAATTTGTTCAAAGTAATTGTACCGGCCCACAAAAACACTCGATGAAGAGCACTAATGTAGGTTTTTAAATAGGAGGAATATATAAAAAAGTACAAGTACTTAATTACATATAAGAACTCCACCGATAATACGCTTACATACATAAAGGTATAGTACTAACTACAAATGTATGTTGTACTACCCGTATGAAGCACAAGTTCAACTACGAACGTTTTAACCGCAACAACTTTAATATATGCTATTGGGGCTGGAATTACCGCGGCTGCTGGCACCAGACTTGCCTTCCAATTGGTCCTTGTTAAAGGATTTAAAGTGTACTCATTCCAATTACAGGGCCTCGGATATGAGTCCTGTATTCTTATTTTTCGTCACTACCTCCCCGAGCTGGGAGTGGGTAATTTACGCGCCTGCTGCCTTTCTTAGATGTGGTAGCCGTTTCTCAGGCTCCATCTCCGGAACCGAACCCTGATTCCCCTTTACCCGTTGCAACCATGGTAGTCATAGATACTACCATCAAAAGTTGATAGGGCAGACATTTGAAAGATCTGTCGTCGGTACAAGACCATACGATCTGCATGTTATCTAGAGTTCAACCAATATAACGATCAATTGATCGCTTGGTTTTAGTCTAATAAAAGCACACGTCCCAAAAGGTCCGTGTTTTAATTGCATGTATTAGCTCTAGAATTACCACAGTTATCCAAGTAACTGTTAACGATCTAAGGAACCATAACTGATATAATGAGCCTTTTGCGGTTTCACTTTTAATTCGTGTGTACTTAGACATGCATGGCTTAATCTTTGAGACAAGCATATAACTACTAGCAGGATCAACCAGAATAATGTTATTATTTAATGTGTTGTTAAAAACATGAATATATGAATTTAGAGAAACGCATATTTTAAAATATTTAAAGATACTTGACAATATTATATATTTTTCAATAAAATAAAATATATTATTTGTGGTAACATTTTACGAATACGGCCAAAATTTAATAGCGTTCATTTTCGTTTTTCATTAATTGTATAAATTTTCAATAAGAATGATCAAAAATATCTTTATTTTTACACTTACAAAATATATAATCACATTTGCTTTAATTTTGTTTATTTTCAAATAAAATAAACATTTGTATTTTGATATTAAATTTAAAATTTAAATAGAAATTGATATTTAATGCGTGATTTTATATATTAAGTAAAACCATCACTCATATAAGGAAAAGTTAAATCAATAATAATGACTTGATTTTAATAAAAAAAAAAAATAATTTTGCTCTATATAAAAGATCAATTAGTTAATTTGCGAACATAACAAGATTTATGACGCAATTCTCATATTTACCTTTTTATATAAAAAGGTTAAAAATTATGAACAATTAAACTAAGAACAAATTAAATGCTCATAATCATTATTTTGTATTAACGATAAATCCAAATATAACCAGTGAATAAACTTCAGCAGAGAGAACGCTCCTAAGACCGTTTCATCATACACCTTGGAATACCTTGGTAGGCTTTTTTCATTATCTTTTTATTTGATATATTAAATTTGAAGTAGAGCATAACCTTCAATTAGTCTGAACAACCACTGTTCATCATGAGTAGGTTTTATTTATTTATTTATTTATTTACGTCAACTAACACAGCAGTCGACGAAAAAGCTTAAGCTAAAGACAGATAGTAATTAAATGAAGAAGGTAGCTTAGCTTTATACACAACTAAACATCCCCGGCCCGGTGGAGGTGTTTTATTTGCACAAGGTGCCAGCTATGCCCCGATTCACAGCCAATGTGGCCAGGGATGAGTTGCAGCCAATCCAAGTCCAGAATATTTTCATTGGTTTCGCTGTTGATGATTAAAAAGTATAGCGCGAAGAGAAGTGACAGAAAGATGAGGAGAGATAAGGTGAGAAAGGTTGTTAAAAGATTGGCAAAAACACGAAGAGGTTCGTGAAGAGAGTAGTTAGTCAGACATCTACTAAGGTGAATAGGAAAAAAGTTTCTGGTCCGACGTGAGGGAACACAAAAATACAGCGTATCTAGTAAATTGGTAGAAATGACTTCGCCGTTGACTAGTTTATGGAGAAAGAGAATGCCAAAAACAAGCCAACGGTTATAAAGTGAAGGAAGATTAATAAGAAGAAGTCTGTCAGAATAAGAAGGTAGGCGAAGACCCGGGTCCCAATTTAAGGAATTGCTTCTGTACCGATTCAATACTGGTGAACATCATATTGCGGGTTCCACACTGGCGAGCAATATTCTAGAGTAGGGCGAACTAACGAAGTGTATAAAACCTTTGTTACATAGGGATCATCAAATTCTTTGTCCCAACGTTTAATGAAGCCGAGAAGGCTGCTTGCTCTGTTGACAATTGAAGAAATATGAACATTAAATGAAAGTTTAGGGTCAAACATAACGCCTAAGTCTTTGAATGATGGAACACAATCTAACAGAACAGACTTAATAGAGTAATGAGCTAGGAGCGGAGGCAAACGACTGAAAGTCATAAAAAGAACACTTAGAGGCATTAAGGTGTAATTTATTAACGTGGGACCAATCACAGAACGCATCGAGATCTGATTGCAAGTACTGTTGGAAAGAAGGATCATTATAGGAATAACAAATCTTGACGTCATCCGCAAACATGAGCACGCGTGAATGAGCCAAGGCCAAAGGCAAATCATTTATAAACAATGTAAATAATAGTGGGCCCAGATGACTGCCTTGGGGTACACCTGACGTAACTCGAACAGTTTTAGATATCGAGGAACGAAAAGACACCTTTTGGGTTCTGCCAATAAGATACGACTTTAACCAACCCAATAATTTTGGTGAAAAACCCATGATGTTAAGTTTCGCGAGAAGCAAAGAATGATCAACCGTATCAAAAGCCTTACTGAAGTCAGTATAAATAACATCAGTTTGACACTTTTTACGGAAGCCATGGTGTACAAGGGTAGTCAATTCTAAAAGGTTGGTAAGCGACGAACGACCTTTCATGAAACCATGCTGACAAGGAGAAATAGTGGATCTGGATAGATGTTGAAGAGAAGACGTAATAATTTTCTCAAACAGTTTAGGTATTGCCGAAAGTTTGGCAATGCCACGGTAGTTGGAAACATCCGATTTGCTACCCTTTTTAAAAAGCGGAATAATAAATGACTCCTTCCAAATATCAGGAAATCTACAAGTCTCACTCGACATAAAGAATAACCGAGCTAAAGGCTTAGATAGGGAAATATAACACATTTTAAGGATGCAACTAGGTATATCATCAGGCCCGGGAACGAAGGAAGACTTCATAGATGACAAGCTAGAGAGAATACAGTCTTCAGTAATACTGGGAAAAAACATACAATTTAAATGTGGGATTGAAAAGGAATAGGGTGTGGGATCCGAAACAGTAGTAGAATATGTCGACTGAAAAAATTTAGCAAACAGATCTGCAATACCTAAATCATTATTAGCAGACTGGTCGTTAAGTCTGAAGGTTGAAGGTAGTACATTAGAGCGTCTTTTGGAATTGACAAAGTTGAAAAATCTTTTGGGGTTATTATAAAAATCAGGCAGGGACGTAATCAATGCGAGTTAATGACTCACACTTACTAGGAATTCCAAGTTCATGTGAACAGTTTCAGTTCACAATCCTAAGCATGAAAGTGGTTCAGCGGTTTACCCGGACCTCTCGGTCTAGGAAATACACGTTGATACTTTCATTGTAGCGCGCGTGCAGCCCAGGACATCTAAGGGCATCACAGACCTGTTATTGCTCAATCTCATTATTGCTAGACGCAATTTGTCCATTTAAGAAGCTAGTGTCCTTATAATGGGACAAACCAACAGGTACGGCTCCACTTATATAAACACATTCAAACACAATAAACATTTTACTGCTACCATGAATGAAGGCAATATAAGCTTCAACACCATAATCCTGAAGATATCTATTTAATATATTTGAGTCTCCTTCGTTATCGGAATTAACCAGACAAATCACTCCACGAACTAAGAACGGCCATGCACCACCACCCATAGATTCGAGAAAGAGCTATCAATCTGTCCTACACACTTATGTTCGGACCTGGTAAGTTTTCCCTTGTTGAGTCAAATTAAGCCGCAGGCTCCACTCCTGGTGGTGCCCTTCCGTCAATTCCTTTAAGTTTCAGCTTTGCAACCATACTTCCCCCGGAGCCCAAAAGCTTTGGTTTCCCGGGAAGCGACTGAGAGAGCCATAAAAGTAGCTACACCCAATTGCTAGCTGGCATCGTTTATGGTTAGAACTAGGGCGGTATCTGATCGCCTTCGAACCTCTAACTTTCGTTCTTGATTAATGAAAACATCTTTGGCAAATGCTTTCGCTTAAGTTAGTCTTACGACGGTCCAAGAATTTCACCTCTCGCGTCGTAATACTAATGCCCCCAAACTGCTTCTATTAATCATTACCTCTTGATCTGAAAACCAATGAAAGCATAACAGAGGTCTTATTTCATTATCCCATGCACAGAATATTCAGGCATTTGAAGCCTGCTTTAAGCACTCTAATTTGTTCAAAGTAATTGTACCGGCCCACAAAAACACTCGATGAAGAGCACTAATGTAGGTTTTTAAATAGGAGGAATATATAAAAAAGTACAAGTACTTAATTACATATAAGAACTCCACCGATAATACGCTTACATACATAAAGGTATAGTACTAACTACAAATGTATGTTGTACTACCCGTATGAAGCACAAGTTCAACTACGAACGTTTTAACCGCAACAACTTTAATATACGCTATTGGGGCTGGAATTACCGCGGCTGCTGGCACCAGACTTGCCTTCCAATTGGTCCTTGTTAAAGGATTTAAAGTGTACTCATTCCAATTACAGGGCCTCGGATATGAGTCCTGTATTGTTATTTTTCGTCACTACCTCCCCGAGCTGGGAGTGGGTAATTTACGCGCCTGCTGCCTTCCTTAGATGTGGTAGCCGTTTCTCAGGCTCCCTCTCCGGAACCGAACCCTTATTCCCCGTTACCCGTTGCAACCATGGTAGTCCTAGATACTACCATCAAAAGTTGATAGGGCAGACATTTGAAAGATCTGTCGTCGGTACAAGACCATACGATCTGCATGTTATCTAGAGTTCAACCAATATAACGATCAATTGATCGCTTGGTTTTAGTCTAATAAAAGCACACGTCCCAAAAGGTCCGTGTTTTAATTGCATGTATTAGCTCTAGAATTACCACAGTTATCCAAGTAACTGTTAACGATCTAAGGAACCATAACTGATATAATGAGCCTTTTGCGGTTTCACTTTTAATTCGTGTGTACTTAGACATGCATGGCTTAATCTTTGAGACAAGCATATAACTACTAGCAGGATCAACCAGAATAATGTTATTATTTAATGTGTTGTTAAAAACATGAATATATGAATTTAGAGAAACGCATATTTTAAAATATTTAAAGATACTTGACAATATTATATATTTTTCAATAAAATAAAATATATTATTTGTGGTAACATTTTACGAATACGGCCAAAATTTAATAGCGTTCATTTTCGTTTTTCATTAATTGTATAAATTTTCAATAAGAATGATCAAAAATATCTTTATTTTTACACTTACAAAATATATAATCACATTTGCTTTAATTTTGTTTATTTTCAAATAAAATAAACATTTGTATTTTGATATTAAATTTAAAATTTAAATAGAAATTGATATTTAATGCGTGATTTTATATATTAAGTAAAACCATCACTCATATAAGGAAAAGTTAAATCAATAATAATGACTTGATTTTTATAAAAAAAAAAAAATAATTTTGCTCTATATAAAAGATCAATTAGTTAATTTGCGAACATAACAAGATTTATGACGCAATTCTCATATTTACCTTTTTATATAAAAAGGTTAAAAATTATGAACAATTAAACTAAGAACAAATTAAATGCTCATAATCATTATTTTGTATTAACGATAAATCCAAATATAACCAGTGAATAAACTTCAGCAGAGAGAGCGCTCCTAAGACCGTTTCATCATACACCTTGGAATACCTTGGTAGGCTTTTTCATTATCTTTGTTTAAGAATAAACATCGTGTTCATCTGAAGCGGCTTCACCAAATCAGATGCACTAAAGAAAACATAATACAACTGTACTTTTGTCACAAACAAGTAATCTAGCATATGACTAGAATTACAATCAGCCACACACATTGTAGAAAAACACTTGAAATTCTAAACTAACCCAAAAGATCACAACGGCAGGATGTCAAGTGGCCGAAGCCGTGCCCAAAATAATAATAATTTTCAACCCCCGAAATCTTGGGTTTGAGTCTCATTAGGATAAGATATTTTAAGAACAATTGTTACCTCCTAGAGCCTAAGATTCCCTATATAAACTCAATACTTGTGTTAATAAAATCAGTTCATATTTTGAATTCAACGAATGAAGATGGTGTTTTAGTTTGCGGTGCTGAACTCCTATTCATTTTGGTCCTTCGAGAAAAAGGAACTCTGTAGTTTTCCCCCACCAGTGGTAAGAGACTCAGAGAATGAATCAGCTCCTTAAGAGTTTGAGATCTTATGCAAGTGTAAATGCTAAGACCAGCTAAAGGTAGCAAAATAAGAAAGAACTCTGTAGTTTTCCCCCACCAGTGGTAAGAGACTCAGAGGTTCAATCAGCTCCTTAAGAGTTTGAGATCTAATGCAAGTGTAAATGCTTAGACCAGCTAAAGGTAGCAAAATAAATAACTCTTGTTTTCCCCCACCAGTGGTAAGAGACAGAGTATAAAATTAAAGCAAAATATTGCTTAATAAATAAAAAGTGCGTGCGACCGAGTATATAAAGGCAGTTTGGCAAGTCGAGCAACTGCAATAATTTCGGCGGCGGTAAAAAAAAAAGAACAATATAAAGTTCGTGTGTGGCGTATTCGAAGCCCTAATATCGAAAAAAAAAAAAGTGGCTGGCAGTGTATGTAGTTGCAAGTCGGCAACTACCAACAGCAGCAGAGCAACAAGATAGATAGTTGCAAAGAAGAGGCTGGAAAAGTGCCAGTATAAGAAAATCTGGTGCGAAATCCGGCACCGGTACCGCCTGAGCCCAAAGGCCCTGGACAACAGCAGCTGAGCGACGAAACAGTAAAAATAATACGGCGATCTCTACCCATTGGCGGACAAGCAGCAGCGAACAGGATAATCAGATAAGATATAAATTAAAATAGTCATAAGTACTTACATCAACCTACATATTTTAATATTATCATTATAAATTAAATCGATATCCTCTAAGACAAAAATGTTCCCTACCAAAATCGAAAAATTGTTAGCGAAGCAGCACGAGTTGCATAAAAGGGTGAAGAAGATAGAAGAAATAGACGCTAGTAAGTTTACTAGCAAGATTCTCAATGAAGTAAGAGACATTCAGAAGCAATGGATTAGTTACAATAACCAAATGCTAGAGAGTGGAGCAACCGAACATATCTATTTTACAGATGGAAAATATGAGGAAGGCTTAAATATGATTAATAGATTAATAGCCAAAGGAGAAGCAATCAGGCAGGGCACTGTTGATTCGGAGAACATTGAAGCAGATGCAACGATGTTAGAGAATTTTGAAGACAGCAGCGGAGAGTCGCGGGGAAACGCGACCTCCAGTAATGAGAATGCTAAGGTTAGCCAGGAGAAATTGCAAGAAAAGGTTCGTCAGCTGCAGGAATATTTAGACATGGTGAGCAAAGATTTACGTACGATAGATAATAGAACAGGCGAAATGTATGTAAAAAAAATAAAATTCTTGTTCAGGAAGGTACAGATGTGTCAGGCTTATACAGTTGAGTTTATAGGTAATGATACGTTTAAAGAGGTCATAGAAGAATTAGAGTTCGACCTTCAGAATACCTTGGTAGCATTAGAAGAAAAAATAAACGATCAGAAAAGTTTGAAAGTTGAGAATGTTACCGTGAGAGGCGAACTACCGGTGTTGCCAAAGATTCAGGTACCCACATTTTCTGGAGAATCTAGAGAGTGGGACCTGTTTGTAGAATTATTTACGGAGTTAATTGAAAAAAGAGAAGATTTAAGTCTTGCTCTTAAGTTTAATTATTTGAAATCCGCGTTAAAAGGCGAAGCTAAGAGCATGGTAGCTCATCTATTGTCAGGTTCAGCTGACAATTATAGTGCCGCTTGGGAACTGTTAACCAAGCGGTATGAAAATAATCGGAGGGTATTTTCCGAACAATTAAATCGGATCATTGATTTACCGATGATCAACAATGAGTCCGCAAAAAGCATAAAAGGAGTGATTGACATAGTTAATGAGTCAGTACACTTAATTAAAATTAAAACAAATTTGTCCGATGAAGTGGACATAATATTTGCACAAATGCTACTAAGGAAATTTGACAGAGAGACTCTACAATTATATGAGAGTCAGATCAGAAAAACCAGGCAGATACAGTTGCTGTCTGATGTCATGGAATACTTGGAGCAAAGATATTGCTCGCTAAGTGCCATGAGAAAGGAAGATAAAAAACCGTTACAAAAAACGTCGGCCGTGGGTTTTAAAGATAGTTGTCCGATATGCAAAGGTCCTTGGCATAGCGCACTTATATGCTATAAGTTTAAAGCGCTAACACCTAAAGAAAGGGTGGAAATAGCCAAAAAAGTGCAATTGTGTACACGATGCTTGAAGCATTCAAGCAACAAGAGATGCACTAGTGAAATGGTCTGTTCATTGTGTAGCAAGGGACATCATACCCTTCTTCATTTTGGGGAAAAACAGGCAAAAGTAAATACTTGTGTTACGGCACAGCAAAAATTGTTGGCCACAGCCCTAATACAAGTTAAAAAAATAAATGGAGAGTATGAAACTTTAAGAGCCTTGATTGATAGTGGCTCACAGAGCACCATCTTATCTGAAGAAGCCGCTCAAATATTAAAATTACCCAAAATCAAGCAACAAACGGAAATAAGTGGCGTGTCTTCGACAAAAACTAGAACATCTAAGTATAAGGTCAATATTGAAATGAAGACGCGTGATTCTCAAATAGAACTCCTTAAGGTTGAGGCAATTGTATTGCCGCAATTAATGAAAGCTCTTCCATTAAAAATAGCAAACGTTGATATGTCAGAATGGCAAACTTACGTGCTAGCTGACCCCAACTTTAATAAACCTGGGAGGGTAGATTTGATAATAGGGGTAGACGTATATACCCACATCTTAAAAAGTGGAGTGGCCAAGATTAATGGCCTGCTAGGGCAAAATACTCAATTTGGCTGGATCGTCTCGGGATGTACAAAGTCAAAAGGAGATGAGTCCATAGTAGCTACAACAATAGACATCACAGATATGGAACGTTTTTGGGAAATGGAGGCAGATGAAAAAGATGATATAGAAACTAATGAATGTGAAGAAAATTTTAGCAAGACAACAAAGATTAATGATTCTGGAAGGTATGTGGTAACGATCCCGTTTAAAAAAGAAAAGGAGTTAGGTGAATCAAAGGCGCAAGCAACTGCGCGGTTTCTTAGCTTGGAGAAAAAATTTCAGAAAAATCCAAAACTTAAGGAGATGTACAAAAAATTTATTAAAAAAAAAAAAAAAAAAAAAAAAAAAAAAAAATATTTGGACTTGGGCCATATGGTCGAAACTAAGGATGAAGGTACGTACTACCTGCCACATCAAGCAGTAGTAAAAGAAGCAAGTTTGACAACTAAACTAAGAGTTGTATTTGACGCTTCCGCGAAAACCACGAATAACAGAAGTCTCAATGACGTGATGTGGATCGGGCCGCGACTTCAAAAAGACATATTTGACATAATACTAAAATGGCGAAAATGGCAGTACGTAGCATCTGCAGATATTGAAAAAATGTATCGCCAGATAGACATTGATCAAGATGATCAAAAATATTTGCATATTTTGTGGAGAAATTCACCGCAGAAAAAATTAAGAAAATATAAATTGACAACGGTAACGTACGGTACTGCATCAGCACCTTATTTAGCTACAAGGGTGCTTGCAGAGATAGCAAACAGGTGTCAGGATGAAGTGGTTAGTGAAATTATCCGAGATGAGTTCTACATGGATGATTTAATGACAGGAGGTAATTCTGTACAAGAATCAAAACACAAAGTTCAGCAGGTTTCCAGAGAGCTGGAAAAGGCAGGAATGAATTTGAGAAAATGGATTTCGAATAAATCCGAAATTGTTGAAGATGTTATTGATACAGGCGGTAATAAAGTATTAAAAATTGATGAGAACGAAGCAATTAAAACCTTGGGGTTGCAGTGGGAGCCGTCTAAAGACGAATTTAAGTTTAAGGTACACTGTGACGAGAACAAAAAAGTAAATAAAAGAATAGTGCTATCTACACTAGCCAAGATTTATGATCCACTAGGTTGGCTAGCACCAGTAACAGTAATAGGCAAGTTATTCTTGCAAAAGTTGTGGCTAGCTGAGCAAAATTGGGATCAAGAGTTGTCCGATATCGACGCAACAGAATGGAAAATTTTCAGGGACAATTTGGTGTATCTGGAAGAAGTCAGATTACCCCGATGGATCAAGACACAGCCTAATATGTTGTTACAGATTCATGGTTTTGCTGACGCGTCAGAAAAGGCGTATGCAGCGGTAGTATATGCCAAAATTGGTGGGGCAGTTACCTTAATAGCCAGTAAGAACAAAGTTAACCCTATCAAAAATAGGAAAACTATTCCTAAATTGGAGTTATGTGCAGCACACTTGCTATCGCAATTACTACAAAGAGTCCAACAAGCTATTGCTGCTCCAGCTGAAATGTATGCTTGGAGCGACTCTACTATCACACTATGCTGGATTAAAAACGGTGCTAGTAAAGAAAAGTTCGTAAGGCGGCGCATAGAGGATATCCTAAAAATCAAAGAAATAAAATGGAACCATGTAAGATCTGAAGATAACCCTGCAGACGTAGCTTCAAGGGGTATTTATCCAAATAAGTTAAAAGATTGCGAATTGTGGTGGAATGGGCCAAAGTGGCTCGTTGAGGCAAAAGACAAATGGCCTAAACAAAAAACAGATGATGACAAGGTTATTGTAAATTCCGTACTATTAAATACAGAAAGTAGTATTATGCAGGAGCTAATTGAAAAGTATTCCTGTATAAATAAGCTGGTCAGGATTACGGCATATGTATTTAGATTTATTGGCACTAAAAAAAGCGATAAGGCATACCCATCATATCTAACCGTCAATGAGCTTAAGAATGCTAAAAATTTTATAATTAAACACCAACAAGCATGTCAATTTAGCAGAGAGATTTCATGTCTTACGCAGAACAAGCAAATTGACATGAAAAGCAAAATTTTGAGCTTAAATCCATTTTTGGATAACGATGGAATATTGCGCGTGGGGGGAAGATTGCAAAATGCCAACATTTGTTTTGATACTAAACATCCTATGATTTTAGATAAGTCAAACTTAACGATGTTGTTGATTAAAGATGCACATAAGGAAACCTTACACGGAGGAATTAACCTTATGAGAAGCCAAATTCAAAGAAAATTTTGGATTGTCGGTTTAAGAAACGCTCTTAAAAAATACCTAAAGGAATGCGTCACTTGTGCCAGATACCGACAAGTAACGGCGGAGCAAATTATGGGTAACCTACCCAAAAGTAGGGTAACGGTGTCATCCCCATTTCATAACACTGGGATTGATTTTGCCGGTCCATATCATATAAGATGCTCAAAAAATCGGGGACAAAAAACATTCAAAGGGTACATAGCAATATTCGTGTGTTTGTCAACTAAGGCAATTCATTTAGAAGTTGTTAGTGACTTGACAACTGATGCCTTCCTAGCAGCATTTCGAAGATTTGTGGCAAGACGGGGTAAATGTGCTAACATATATTCTGATAACGGTACAAATTTTGTAGGAGCGGCTAGGAAGCTAGATAAAGAGTTCAAAAAAGCAGTTCAAGATAACGTCCAGGTTGCCCCTGTTCTAGAGCGAGAACAGATTAGCTGGCATTTTAGCCCCCGGCAGGACCTCACTTCGGAGGTATTTGGGAAGCTGGGGTCAAGTCGGTTAAGTATCATCTGAAAAGAGTCATAGGAGACAGTAACCTGACATATGAGGAACTGGCAACATTGTTGTGCCAAATAGAAGCCGTGCTAAATTCACGTCCGCTATATACGACGGGTGAAGATATGGACAATAACGAGGTGTTAACTCCCGGTCATTTCTTAATTGGAAGACCAACATTAGAAGCAGCCGAGTCCATGTCAGAAGAAAAAATTGGAAATTTAGATAGATGGAAATTAATTCAAAAAATGAAAAAAGATTTCTGGGCGAAGTGGAAAGACGAATATCTATATACTCTCCAGCAAAGAAATAAGTGGCGACTTGCCACAGAAAACTTAGAGAATGGACAGGTCGTACTGATCAAAGATGAAAATTGTCACCCAGCCAGGTGGCCTCTGGGCAAGATTGAGGAAATTCATAAAGGCACGGACGAAAAAGTAAGAGTGGTCAAAATCAAATTACAAGAAGGGTCAATTACAAGGCCTATAAATAAAATCTGTCCACTGGTTGGGGTAAAATCGTCCGAAGAAGTTGAGGAGAATCGATATCGGAAAAGTAACAGATTCGGTCATCTGTCCAAAGCAGGAACCGTAATGATGTTAGCAATGTTGATGCTGCTATGTCAACTTTCGAATGCAGCAAGCATTAAAAATAATCGGCCAAAAATTACGGTAAAAGAACTAAACGCAACAGCCGCGTTGTACTTAGATCCAATGGGTGAGGTGGAAGTAGTAGCGTCCTCATGGGATCTGGTAGTGTACTATGACATGTCGGCATATTTTGAAATGCTTAATAAAGGCGACAGGTTGATTCCTAAAATGAGGGATTTATGTCAAAAGTTATATAATTTTGAAGACCAGTGCCATTTCGTATTAGACAACACGATAAAACGAGTTACGGAAATCGAAGAAAATAATAGATTGTTTATGAGTCAAAATAGTCCAAGAAGCAAGCGAGCACCGTTTGAATTCATGGGTTCACTGTACCATATATTATTCGGCATCATGGATGCAGATGACAGAGTACAGATGGAAGAAAACATGAGAAATTTACTGACAAATCAGCAATATTTGAAACACCTAGAAGAAAGGCAGACATCGATAGTGGACTCCACGGCAAACATTCTTAAGACAACTATAGACGAAATAAATCTTAACTTTCACAACATGAACAACAGGATTGAGAATATGACAGAAGTACTAAAAGAAAGCTATTACGTATATAGAGAATCTATCCAATTCTTCATGATTGTAAGGCAACTGAGTTCAGTGATTGATGAATGTGAAAAAATTCAGTCAGGAGTTATAAATCTTTTAATAGACATTAACCATGGTAGGTTGAACCCTAACATTTTAAAACCAAGTCAGATGAAGTTGGAAATAACAAAAATTAAGGACAAGTTGTCCGAGACATTAGTATTACCAGGTAAAAGAACAGGTACTGAGTTAAAAGATGTATATACCCTGTTGACGGCAAAAGGTATTTTTATTGATAGAAAACTAATTATAAATGCAAAAATACCACTTTTTGGTAGACATCCGTCATTTCTTTACAAAGTTATTCCACTGCCAGTACGATTAAACAATAATCAAATGGTAATGGTCCGTATAGACAACCAGTACTTAATTTATAATTTTGAAATAGACTCGTATCACTTAATGCCTGAATCAGCCTTGCAAAAATGTCAGAATTGGCAGTCGCATAGGAGAGCATGTGAAGGAAATTGGCCATGGAGTAGTGCCAATGATAATGTCTGTGAGCTGACAGCCATTAAACAAAATACCAAATCTAACTGCATATACACAACGATTGTTGAAACAAGGTCTTACTGGGTAGAATTAGATAGTAGCAGTAGTTGGCTATTTAAGGTTCCACCTAAAACTAACGCAAGAGTCCAATGCGGCAACGAACAGCAAGAGATAATGGCTATACCAGAGCAAGGAATTTTAAGCCTAAGATCAGGCTGCACAGTTAGGACAGAAGATAAAGTTATAGTGGCTCATCATAGCATACAGTCAGAGTCTTATATAGCTATTAAAACGTCGCACGTAGGCGATATTACTAACATGGCAAATATACTTTGGAACCCAGTAGAAGCAAATATAGTAAACCATTCAGCAGAATTGGAGAAAGTAGGAAACCAGTTACAAGCATTAAAGGAACATCATATTGAGTTACTAGGTTTAAACTTCCATCATGTAACCGGTCATGTTTCATTAATATTAGTTATCTTACTAATTTTAATATTAATAATAATTTGTATAAAACAACTTAAGATTAAACGGAAATCCCAAAACGCCGCATTTGGCGGCCCTTTGCAGAATGTTTAAGAATAAACATCGTGTTCATCTGAAGCGGCTTCACCAAATCAGATGCACTAAAGAAAACATAATACAACTGTACTTTTGTCACAAACAAGTAATCTAGCATATGACTAGAATTACAATCAGCCACACACATTGTAGAAAAACACTTGAAATTCTAAACTAACCCAAAAGATCACAACGGCAGGATGTCAAGTGGCCGAAGCCGTGCCCAAAATAATAATAATTTTCAACCCCCGAAATCTTGGGTTTGAGTCTCATTAGGATAAGATATTTTAAGAACAATTGTTACCTCCTAGAGCCTAAGATTCCCTATATAAACTCAATACTTGTGTTAATAAAATCAGTTCATATTTTGAATTCAACGAATGAAGATGGTGTTTTAGTTTGCGGTGCTGAACTCCTATTCAATCTTTTTATTTGATATATTAAATTTGAAGTAGAGCATAACCTTCAATTAGTTTGAACAACCACTGTTCATCATGAGTAGGTTTTATTTATTTATTTATTTATTTACGTCAACTAACACAGCAGTCGACGAAAAAGCTTAAGCTAAAGACAGATAGTAATTAAATGAAGAAGGTAGCTTAGCTTTATACACAACTAAACATCCCCGGCCCGGTGGAGGTGTTTTATTTGCACAAGGTGCCAGCTATGCCCCGATTCACAGCCAATGTGGCCAGGGATGAGTTGCAGCCAATCCAAGTCCAGAATATTTTCATTGGTTTCGCTGTAGATGATTAAAAAGTATAGCGCGAAGAGAAGTGACAGAAAGATGAGGAGAGATAAGGTGAGAAAGGTTGTTAAAAGATTGGCAAAAACACGAAGAGGTTCGTGAAGAGAGTAGTTAGTCAGACATCTACTAAGGTGAATAGGAAAAAAAGTTTCTGGTCCGACGTGAGGGAACACAAAAATACAGCGTATCTAGTAAATTGGTAGAAATGACTTCGCCGTTGACTAGTTTATGGAGAAAGAGAATGCCAAAAACAAGCCTACGGTTATAAAGTGAAGGAAGATTAATAAGAAGAAGTCTGTCAGAATAAGAAGGTAGGCGAAGACCCGGGTCCCAATTTAAGGAATTGCTTCTGTACCGATTCAATACTGGTGAACATCATATTGCGGGTTCCACACTGGCGAGCAATATTCTAGAGTAGGGCGAACTAACGAAGTGTATAAAACCTTTGTTACATAGGGATCATCAAATTCTTTGTCCCAACGTTTAATGAAGCCGAGAAGGCTGCTTGCTCTGTTGACAATTGAAGAAATATGAACATTAAATGAAAGTTTAGGGTCAAACATAACGCCTAAGTCTTTGAATGATGGAACACAATCTAACAGAACAGACTTAATAGAGTAATGAGCTAGGAGCGGAGGCAAACGACTGAAAGTCATAAAAGAACACTTAGAGGCATTAAGGTGTAATTTATTAACGTGGGACCAATCACAGAACGCATCGAGATCTGATTGCAAGTACTGTTGGAAAGAAGGATCATTATAGGAATAACAAATCTTGACGTCATCCGCAAACATGAGCACGCGTGAATGAGCCAAGGCCAAAGGCAAATCATTTATAAACAATGTAAATAATAGTGGGCCCAGATGACTGCCTTGGGGTACACCTGACGTAACTCGAACAGTTTTAGATATCGAGGAACGAAAAGACACCTTTTGGGTTCTGCCAATAAGATACGACTTTAACCAACCCAATAATTTTGGTGAAAAACCCATGATGTTAAGTTTCGCGAGAAGCAAAGAATGATCAACCGTATCAAAAGCCTTACTGAAGTCAGTATAAATAACATCAGTTTGACACTTTTTACGGAAGCCATGGTGTACAAGGGTAGTCAATTCTAAAAGGTTGGTAAGCGACGAACGACCTTTCATGAAACCATGCTGACAAGGAGAAATAGTGGATCTGGATAGATGTTGAAGAGAAGACGTAATAATTTTCTCAAACAGTTTAGGTATTGCCGAAAGTTTGGCAATGCCACGGTAGTTGGAAACATCCGATTTGCTACCCTTTTTAAAAAGCGGAATAATAAATGACTCCTTCCAAATATCAGGAAATCTACAAGTCTCACTCGACATAAAGAATAACCGAGCTAAAGGCTTAGATAGGAAAATATAACACATTTTAAGGATGCAACTAGGTATATCATCAGGCCCGGGAACGAAGGAAGACTTCATAGATGACAAGCTAGAGAGAATACAGTCTTCAGTAATACTGGGAAAAAACATACAATTTAAATGTGGGATTGAAAAGGGATAGGGTGTGGGATCCGAAACAGTAGTAGAATATGTCGACTGAAAAAATTTAGCAAACAGATCTGCAATACCTAAATCATTATTAGCAGACTGGTCGTTAAGTCTGAAGGTTGAAGGTAGTACATTAGAGCGTCTTTTGGAATTGACAAAGTTGTAAAATCTTTTGGGGTTATTATAAAAATCAGACTTACAGCGAACGAGATAATTGTTGTAGCATTGAGTATTTAAAAGACAAAATTGAGATTTGGCTATACAATAATTTGCATAGTCAAGTCGCGAACCAGTTTTTTTAAATCTTTTAAAATATCTCGATTTAATGTTACGAAGATTAGAGAGCCTACGTGTGAACCAGACTGGCGAGCTGGAGACGGTAGAGACAATCACATAAGGAACGCATTTATCAATTAGAGAATTAAGAGCAGAATAGAAAAACTTCACTGCACAATCTATATCGCAGCACTCAAATAGAAACGACCAATCAAAAGAGAAAATAAGGCTGTTAAGAAGATTGAAATTTGTTTTACGAAAACATATACGACGAGAATTTGAGATGTTTTTAAATAAATTAGTAACGGAATTGTAAGAAATAGTAACTTCAATGGTAGGATGAAAAGGATCTTCAGGTTTCACTAGTGGCTGTGTTTGCGATACAGCACTAACAGTGGGATCAGAGACTAAAACAAGATCAAGGATTCTTTTAGAACAGTTAAGGAAAGAATTCAACTGATATAGTGGACATTCAAGTAGGCTATCAAGAAAAACATGTTGAGATGAAGGAATTAAGAAAGATAGATTATCATCAACAAGCCAAGAAATATTAGGCAAGTTAAAATGACCTAAAACTATAAGAACATCACGATCTTTAAGACGACCAAAAATAGTTCGTAAAGCATCAGCATGGTGCACGTAGATCATGATATCAGAAGCTGGAGGAATATATGAACAAGAGATATATAGGCTAAAGTTAGAACATGTAACTTCGACGCAAATAAACTCAACACCTAAGGGGAGATCAATCGGCACCACACTTGAAGACAGATTCGAGTTTACAGCAATGAGTACTCCACCGCCACGACGACCAACACGATCAGGCCTATAACAAATAAAATTATTAGAAAGAATTTCATTATCTAAAACAGAGGAGTTAAGCCAAGTTTCAGAGAAAGCTAATATGTCAGCTGAAAATGTTTGGCTATCACAGAAAAGGTTCGACAGCTTGGTAAGAAGTCCTCTTACATTTTGATAATGAATGCAAAGACTAGACGTTATTAGTTTTTTGAAGCAGAAGATAAAGTAGGAAGGTTGCCAGGCAACGGACGAGAGCGCTTATTGGGCGCAAACTCGTGTACAACTAGGCCCTCTGGCCAAAAATTAGGGTCAACCATAGCTGAGAAGTACTCATTTGGTACTGTAATTTTAAAAGAGGAGATTTCGCGAGGCCTAGAAAACTTAAACTTTTGAATTAAAACCTTAGCTGGGCAAACATTACCAATGTAAGCTGCCACAGACGACTCAGAAGTATCTGGAGCAAGCCTAGAAATAAATAATTGTTTGCGA
Source organism: Drosophila tropicalis (assembly GCF_018151085.1). Lineage (NCBI taxonomy): Eukaryota > Metazoa > Arthropoda > Insecta > Diptera > Drosophilidae > Drosophila > Drosophila tropicalis. Next base: position 201,451 of record NW_027172470.1, read on the forward strand.
TGATTGATCAGAGTTCCCGTGAGGGATAGATTGAGGTACACCAGGGCTTGTAATGGGTACTTCAATCTGAAAAGAAGAGCATAAAGAGGGACAAGAAGATGGTGTAGGCGAAAGTAAAATCGGAGAGGAAGTAATAGAGAGAGCTGGCGACTGCTTACGAGGCAACTCAAGGGTACATTTCTTGTGCAATTTCTTAGAAGGTGGAACAAATTTGAATTGCGACAATAATTGAACGCTAGAGTCACACTCGTTTGACAGCTGTTTGGCCAGTTTGGTTAAAGAAAGAAACCTTAAACGAAGATCCCTATACATACGGCTAAAACAGATCTGCAATACCTAAATCATTATTAGCAGACTGGTCGTTAAGTCTGAAGGTTGAAGGTAGTACATTAGAGCGTCTTTTGGAATTGACAAAGTTGAAAAATCTTTTGGGGTTATTATAAAAATCAGGCAGGGACGTAATCAATGCGAGTTAATGACTCACACTTACTAGGAATTCCAAGTTCTTGTGAACAGTTTCAGTTCACAATCCTAAGCATGAAAGTGGTTCAGCGGTTTACCCGGACCTCTCGGTCTAGGAAATACACGTTGATACTTTCATTGTAGCGCGCGTGCAGCCCAGGACATCTAAGGGCATCACAGACCTGTTATTGCTCAATCTCATTATTGCTAGACGCAATTTGTCCATTTAAGAAGCTAGTGTCCTTATAATGGGACAAACCAACAGGTACGGCTCCACTTATATAAACACATTCAAACACAATAAACATTTTACTGCTACCATGAATGAAGGCAATATAAGCTTCAACACCATAATCCTGAAGATATCTATTTAATATATTTGAGTCTCCTTCGTTATCGGAATTAACCAGACAAATCACTCCACGAACTAAGAACGGCCATGCACCACCACCCATAGATTCGAGAAAGAGCTATCAATCTGTCCTACACACTTATGTTCGGACCTGGTAAGTTTTCCCTTGTTGAGTCAAATTAAGCCGCAGGCTCCACTCCTGGTGGTGCCCTTCCGTCAATTCCTTTAAGTTTCAGCTTTGCAACCATACTTCCCCCGGAGCCCAAAAGCTTTGGTTTCCCGGGAAGCGACTGAGAGAGCCATAAAAGTAGCTACACCCAATTGCTAGCTGGCATCGTTTATGGTTAGAACTAGGGCGGTATCTGATCGCCTTCGAACCTCTAACTTTCGTTCTTGATTAATGAAAACATCTTTGGCAAATGCTTTCGCTTAAGTTAGTCTTACGACGGTCCAAGAATTTCACCTCTCGCGTCGTAATACTAATGCCCCCAAACTGCTTCTATTAATCATTACCTCTTGATCTGAACACCAATGAAAGCATAACAGAGGTCTTATTTCATTATCCCATGCACAGAATATTCAGGCATTTGAAGCCTGCTTTAAGCACTCTAATTTGTTCAAAGTAATTGTACCGGCCCACAAAAACACTCGATGAAGAGCACTAATGTAGGTTTTTAAATAGGAGGAATATATAAAAAAGTACAAGTACTTAATTACATATAAGAACTCCACCGATAATACGCTTACATACATAAAGGTATAGTACTAACTACAAATGTATGTTGTACTACCCGTATGAAGCACAAGTTCAACTACGAACGTTTTAACCGCAACAACTTTAATATACGCTATTGGGGCTGGAATTACCGCGGCTGCTGGCACCAGACTTGCCTTCCAATTGGTCCTTGTTAAAGGATTTAAAGTGTACTCATTCCAATTACAGGGCCTCGGATATGAGTCCTGTATTGTTATTTTTCGTCACTACCTCCCCGAGCTGGGAGTGGGTAATTTACGCGCCTGCTGCCTTCCTTAGATGTGGTAGCCGTTTCTCAGGCTCCCTCTCCGGAACCGAACCCTTATTCCCCGTTACCCGTTGCAACCATGGTAGTCCTAGATACTACCATCAAAAGTTGATAGGGCAGACATTTGAAAGATCTGTCGTCGGTACAAGACCATACGATCTGCATGTTATCTAGAGTTCAACCAATATAACGATCAATTGATCGCTTGGTTTTAGTCTAATAAAAGCACACGTCCCAAAAGGTCCGTGTTTTAATTGCATGTATTAGCTCTAGAATTACCACAGTTATCCAAGTAACTGTTAACGATCTAAGGAACCATAACTGATATAATGAGCCTTTTGCGGTTTCACTTTTTAATTCGTGTGTACTTAGACATGCATGGCTTAATCTTTGAGACAAGCATATAACTACTAGCAGGATCAACCAGAATAATGTTATTATTTAATGTGTTGTTAAAAACATGAATATATGAATTTAGAGAAACGCATATTTTAAAATATTTAAAGATACTTGACAATATTATATATTTTTCAATAAAATAAAATATATTATTTGTGGTAACATTTTACGAATACGGCCAAAATTTAATAGCGTTCATTTTCGTTTTTCATTAATTGTATAAATTTTCAATAAGAATGATCAAAAATATCTTTATTTTTACACTTACAAAATATATAATCACATTTGCTTTAATTTTGTTTATTTTCAAATAAAATAAACATTTGTATTTTGATATTAAATTTAAAATTTAAATAGAAATTGATATTTAATGCGTGATTTTATATATTAAGTAAAACCATCACTCATATAAGGAAAAGTTAAATCAATAATAATGACTTGATTTTAATAAAAAAAAAAAATAATTTTGCTCTATATAAAAGATCAATTAGTTAATTTGCGAACATAACAAGATTTATGACGCAATTCTCATATTTACCTTTTTATATAAAAAGGTTAAAAATTATGAACAATTAAACTAAGAACAAATTAAATGCTCATAATCATTATTTTGTATTAACGATAAATCCAAATATAACCAGTGAATAAACTTCAGCAGAGAGAACGCTCCTAAGACCGTTTCATCATACACCTTGGAATACCTTGGTAGGCTTTTTCATTATCTTTTTATTTGATATATTAAATTTGAAGTAGAGCATAACCTTCAATTAGTCTGAACAACCACTGTTCATCATGAGTAGGTTTTATTTATTTATTTATTTATTTACGTCAACTAACACAGCAGTCGACGAAAAAGCTTAAGCTAAAGACAGATAGTAATTAAATGAAGAAGGTAGCTTAGCTTTATACACAACTAAACATCCCCGGCCCGGTGGAGGTGTTTTATTTGCACAAGGTGCCAGCTATGCCCCGATTCACAGCCAATGTGGCCAGGGATGAGTTGCAGCCAATCCAAGTCCAGAATATTTTCATTGGTTTCGCTGTAGATGATTAAAAAGTATAGCGCGAAGAGAAGTGACAGAAAGATGAGGAGAGATAAGGTGAGAAAGGTTGTTAAAAGATTGGCAAAAACACGAAGAGGTTCGTGAAGAGAGTAGTTAGTCAGACATCTACTAAGGTGAATAGGAAAAAAAGTTTCTGGTCCGACGTGAGGGAACACAAAAATACAGCGTATCTAGTAAATTGGTAGAAATGACTTCGCCGTTGACTAGTTTATGGAGAAAGAGAATGCCAAAAACAAGCCTACGGTTATAAAGTGAAGGAAGATTAATAAGAAGAAGTCTGTCAGAATAAGAAGGTAGGCGAAGACCCGGGTCCCAATTTAAGGAATTGCTTCTGTACCGATTCAATACTGGTGAACATCATATTGCGGGTTCCACACTGGCGAGCAATATTCTAGAGTAGGGCGAACTAACGAAGTGTATAAAACCTTTGTTACATAGGGATCATCAAATTCTTTGTCCCAACGTTTAATGAAGCCGAGAAGGCTGCTTGCTCTGTTGACAATTGAAGAAATATGAACATTAAATGAAAGTTTAGGGTCAAACATAACGCCTAAGTCTTTGAATGATGGAACACAATCTAACAGAACAGACTTAATAGAGTAATGAGCTAGGAGCGGAGGCAAACGACTGAAAGTCATAAAAGAACACTTAGAGGCATTAAGGTGTAATTTATTAACGTGGGACCAATCACAGAACGCATCGAGATCTGATTGCAAGTACTGTTGGAAAGAAGGATCATTATAGGAATAACAAATCTTGACGTCATCCGCAAACATGAGCACGCGTGAATGAGCCAAGGCCAAAGGCAAATCATTTATAAACAATGTAAATAATAGTGGGCCCAGATGACTGCCTTGGGGTACACCTGACGTAACTCGAACAGTTTTAGATATCGAGGAACGAAAAGACACCTTTTGGGTTCTGCCAATAAGATACGACTTTAACCAACCCAATAATTTTGGTGAAAAACCCATGATGTTAAGTTTCGCGAGAAGCAAAGAATGATCAACCGTATCAAAAGCCTTACTGAAGTCAGTATAAATAACATCAGTTTGACACTTTTTACGGAAGCCATGGTGTACAAGGGTAGTCAATTCTAAAAGGTTGGTAAGCGACGAACGACCTTTCATGAAACCATGCTGACAAGGAGAAATAGTGGATCTGGATAGATGTTGAAGAGAAGACGTAATAATTTTCTCAAACAGTTTAGGTATTGCCGAAAGTTTGGCAATGCCACGGTAGTTGGAAACATCCGATTTGCTACCCTTTTTAAAAAGCGGAATAATAAATGACTCCTTCCAAATATCAGGAAATCTACAAGTCTCACTCGACATAAAGAATAACCGAGCTAAAAGGCTTAGATAGGGAAATATAACACATTTTAAGGATGCAACTAGGTATATCATCAGGCCCGGGAACGAAGGAAGACTTCATAGATGACAAGCTAGAGAGAATACAGTCTTCAGTAATACTGGGAAAAAACATACAATTTAAATGTGGGATTGAAAAGGGATAGGGTGTGGGATCCGAAACAGTAGTAGAATATGTCGACTGAAAAAAATTTAGCAAACAGATCTGCAATACCTAAATCATTATTAGCAGACTGGTCGTTAAGTCTGAAGGTTGAAGGTAGTACATTAGAGCGTCTTTTGGAATTGACAAAGTTGTAAAATCTTTTGGGGTTATTATAAAAATCAGACTTACAGCGAACGAGATAATTGTTGTAGCATTGAGTATTTAAAAGACAAAATTGAGATTTGGCTATACAATAATTTGCATAGTCAAGTCGCGAACCAGTTTTTTTAAATCTTTTAAAATATCTCGATTTAATGTTACGAAGATTAGAGAGCCTACGTGTGAACCAGACTGGCGAGCTGGAGACGGTAGAGACAATCACATAAGGAACGCATTTATCAATTAGAGAATTAAGAGCAGAATAGAAAAACTTCACTGCACAATCTATATCGCAGCACTCAAATAGAAACGACCAATCAAAAGAGAAAATAAGGCTGTTAAGAAGATTGAAATTTGTTTTACGAAAACATATACGACGAGAATTTGAGATGTTTTTAAATAAATTAGTAACGGAATTGTAAGAAATAGTAACTTCAATGGTAGGATGAAAAGGATCTTCAGGTTTCACTAGTGGCTGTGTTTGCGATACAGCACTAACAGTGGGATCAGAGACTAAAACAAGATCAAGGATTCTTTTAGAACAGTTAAGGAAAGAATTCAACTGATATAGTGGACATTCAAGTAGGCTATCAAGAAAAACATGTTGAGATGAAGGAATTAAGAAAGATAGATTATCATCAACAAGCCAAGAAATATTAGGCAAGTTAAAATGACCTAAAACTATAAGAACATCACGATCTTTAAGACGACCAAAAATAGTTCGTAAAGCATCAGCATGGTGCACGTAGATCATGATATCAGAAGCTGGAGGAATATATGAACAAGAGATATATAGGCTAAAGTTAGAACATGTAACTTCGACGCAAATAAACTCAACACCTAAGGGGAGATCAATCGGCACCACACTTGAAGACAGATTCGAGTTTACAGCAATGAGTACTCCACCGCCACGACGACCAACACGATCAGGCCTATAACAAATAAAATTATTAGAAAGAATTTCATTATCTAAAACAGAGGAGTTAAGCCAAGTTTCAGAGAAAGCTAATATGTCAGCTGAAAATGTTTGGCTATCACAGAAAAGGTTCGACAGCTTGGTAAGAAGTCCTCTTACATTTTGATAATGAATGCAAAGACTAGACGTTATTAGTTTTTTGAAGCAGAAGATAAAGTAGGAAGGTTGCCAGGCAACGGACGAGAGCGCTTATTGGGCGCAAACTCGTGTACAACTAGGCCCTCTGGCCAAAAATTAGGGTCAACCATAGCTGAGAAGTACTCATTTGGTACTGTAATTTTAAAAGAGGAGATTTCATGAGGCCTAGAAAACTTAAACTTTTTGAATTAAAACCTTAGCTGGGCAAACATTACCA